>NW_005054656.1:75944-135911 GCF_000277835.1 Geospiza fortis | reverse complement strand
CAGAGCCTTTTTTTGTCCATTCTAGCACCTTCTGTCCTGAAATCCTGAAACCAATGAGCGCACCAGTGACTGGGGAAAAAGGAGGAATGGTTGGGAAAGTCCAGCCCCCTCCCCAGGGAGGTGCCCTGCAGGACCCCCCAGCAGCGTGAGCAGGATGTGCTGGGCTCCTGCTCTTCCTACAAAGGCATTTTCATTCTGGGCAGGGAGGGGAGCTCTCCCCTGGGAGGCTCAGGCGAACTCAGAGAAAATTAATGGTGAAAAGCACTCTCTTTTCCCTGCTGGAATGCTTCATAGTCAACCAAGAGAGCCCATTAAGCAACTGCTGTGACCTAAAATAACCTGACTAGCACTAAAACTAGGAGCAGGCTGTATGTTTTTTTTTTTTTTCCTTCTTTTTACCTTGCCTTCCTTTAAAAATAAAGCTTCCTTCCCTGGGAGAGTTTTTCAGCCTGCTCAGGAAAAAGTGCTGGCAGAGTCTGTGTGTCCAGCTGCCCCTTTTTCCCACTTCTTGGCTGTTCATATCTTCAGAATAAAAAATACACCCCCAAATAAAAACCCAAGTAAAACCCAACCTGACTGTGCTGCCAAAGTGAGTTTTGGGTATCAAAATTTGGAGACTTTTACCCCTAATCACTGAATTAATGGATTTGAGAAGAGACCTCTTGCCCCTCTGCAAGCCAGGGATGGGTATCATCCCTCCAGCTACCTGGGAAAATGGGAAGTCTGGTTGCCAAAGCTCCTCTGGACTCTCTTTTGTCCCAAATGGCAGCCCGGGGTGGTTTTGTTTTTCAGCTGTGTTATTTGGTGGAATAACATCTCACCTTGCTCATAACTCCTAACTTTTCTTAGCTATGGTACCAGTGCTGTGGAGCTCACCTGGCTAAAACTAAATGACCAAAAGATAAACACTTAAACAGCCAAAATTTCTTTGGTTCTGGATAGGAAAAGCAAATTTCAACCTGAAAGCAAGGAGAGGGAAAAGCTCTACTGAGTTAAACTGCAGTTGTGTTAATCAGACAATTTAAATGAAATGGTGATGGAATAAAGGATAAAAGGGTTCTTAGAAAAGGCAGGAGTGAGGGAGTTGCTAACTCACTTGAGACAAAAAGGGAGACTTAATTGCTAGCTGTGAGTCATTAAAGGGTTAGCTGAGGTTGGGGTATGAGGAAAAGTGTAATGTGGAAAGGAGTGAGTCTCTCTCAGGAGGTCTGATTTCTAGGAGACAGAAGACAGGAAAGAATTTTAGTTCTTAAATTCATCTTTTGAAGTAAAGTCCCCAGTCGCCTTGGGGACCAAGATGGAGTCACAGTTTTGTGCAAGAAGTGCTCACACTGATACCTTGATGTTCTGATACCTTCAGGGGTTTTCTTTGAGAGCTCCTGCTGATGCCAACTGCTGTTTTCACTTCAATGAATATTTTCCAAGAGGGCATTTGGTGCAAAGGGGGAAGTGCTGAGCCCAGGGGTGCCCAGGTGGGCAAGAGGCCCCTGGCAGCTGGGCTGGGTGAGGAATTGTGTGTGCAGCAGGAGCAGGGCAGGGATTGTCCCTCTGTGCTGGCTCTGAGAGGCCCCTCCAGGGCTGGGTGCAGTTCTGCTCCTGCAGGAGAGCCCTGGAGGGGCTGGAGCGTGTCCAGGGCAGGGAACGGAGCTGGGAAGGGGCTGGAGCCCCAGGAGGGGCTGAGGGAGCTGGGAAGGGGCTGAGGCTGGAGCAAAGGAGGCTCAGGGGCCCTTGTGGCTCTGCACAAGTCCCTGCCAGGAGGGCACAGCCGGGGGGGTCGGGCTCTGCTCCCAGGGCACAGGGACAGGAGCAGAGGGAACGGCCTCAGGCTGGGCCAGGGCAGGCTCAGCTGGGACAGCAGCAGCAATTTGCCCATGGAAAGGGAGCTCAGGCCTTGGCAGGGGCTGCCCAGGGAGCTTTGCAGTGCCCATCCCTGCAGGTGTCCCCTGGAGGTGGCACTGAGTGCTCTGGGCTGGGGACAAGGTGCCCATGGGGCACAGCTGGGACTTGATGGGCTGGAAGGGCTTTTCCAAACTTAATGATTCCACAAATCTAAGCATATAACATGCCAGGATGCAGGCATGCAGGATCCATGGATTTTGATGGTTCTCTTCCAGTGTTTAAAATAGTGCTGGCAGAGACACATCAGCTCTTTTCCTGTCACCTGGGTCCTGCAGCTCAGGGCATGCAGCAGGAGCTCAGCTGCTCCCAGCTGCCCTGATCCAAGAAAAGATCCCTCTGTCTGGACTGGATGGGAGTAGAACAGGCAGTCCCTCTGAGCCCCTGCCCCATGTTTATCTATCTGCTGGGAAGATGAAAAGCCAATAAAAGCCCTAAGCCAAGGGAACCATGTTGTGTGTCTTAGGTTGGAAATGGGGCTGTGTGTTCTATCCCCATCTGTCAGAGCTGGGGCAGTTCTCTGCTGTCCATGGGGCAGTTTTTTCTTTATCTCTCCCACAGTCAACCCTCCCTCCAGGAGATCTCTGCTGTCCATGGCCACTGAGTGTCCCTGCAGGGCTGATCCAATTCCAGCATCCCATGGGGAGATGCTGCGCCCAGGGGAGGAGCCAAGCATTCCTACCTGGATCCAGTCTGAGCCTGGCTCAGCACAGCAGCCCTTGCCCACGGCATTGCCAGAGGAGCAGCTTTCTGCTGCCCTGCATTGCCAGAGGGAGCCCAGGCCCATCTGCAGCAGCCCTGGAGCTGCAGAGGAAAACTCCCCCCTTGTGCAGGATCCCTGCTGCAGCAGCAGCACAGCTGGCACTGCAGGAGGGCTGAGCCCCCATGGGATGGGGCTGTGCCACCCCCTGACACACAGGGGGCAGGGCCTGGTCTCACTCTGGCAGTGCTGTTTTTTGTCTGTACTGTTGCATTTGTATTTTTATTTTTTCCCCAATAAAGGACTGTTATTCCTATTCCCATATCTTTGCCTGAGAGCCTTTTAATTTCAAAATTATAATAATTCAGAGGGAGGGGGTTTACATTTTCCATTGGAGGGGAGGCTCCTGCCTTCCCCAGCAGACACCTGTCTGTCCAATCCAGGACATTGTGTTTGCAGCTGCTCGCGCTGCAGATCCGCTGGGATGTGGGCACCGAGCCAGGCTCCCGCTGCTCCCGGCCTCCTGTGGGAAGCAGCAGCCTGGTTCCACTCTGATTTCAACCAGCAGGAGACTTGCAGTGGATTTATTTGAATATGAGCCCCCCAAAGGCATCCTCAGTTCATAAGGAGGATGGATATTAGCAGGCTCATTGAATACAGATGAGGAGGAAGTCTCATTAAGTCAAGGACGGTTGACACTTTTCCAGATCATCAGCCAAATGTAGATGTCGGGAGATGTTGGAATATTTCCAGTATCAGCAGGCACCAGGAGTTTAAAATGTGGCTGTTTCCTGCCTCCATTGCTGGTTCATTCTTGCCTGTCACTGAAGTTTTGATGGGCAGCCACAGGACCCATCACCCCTGTGCCTGAGGGAAGCCAAGAGCCACAGGAACAAATGTATCAAACCTCAATTTTTGTCCAAAAGCTTTTCACCTTTTTGCAGAGGACAAGGAGGAAGCTTTGAATATACAATATGAAAGTGTTAGGAGACTCAAAAGTCCTGAATGCTACAGAGTAAATCAATTTTTATTTCTACATGCAGTGCTAATGCCCCATCCACCTCAAGCTGAGCACAGCAGAAAGAGTTTTGAGGGAATAAAATAGGACTGAATTGCCCCAAAATCTTCTATGAAAGTTTCATTTTCTGTGCTTTTTCAATGGGAAATAGTAAAAGAAATTCCTTTCTTCATGTTTTAATTAGGTTCTTATTAACACCATTTTTTTCTATGGAAAAAAGAAATAACACATCAAACTAAAGCAAATGAATAGCTTAATTTTTTTTTTCATGGAATTAAGCTTGGAAAAGACCTCCAAGATCATTGAGCCCAACCTTTGATTGAACACCCCCATATCAACTAAAGCATAGTGCTGACAGATAGCTACTTCATTCTGTTTGGAAATACTTCATGGGTAATTCTTAACATTTCATTTTTAATTTCTGGTTTGGAGGCAAAGGGTTGGATGTTGCTTTTTTTTTTCATGTTGTTTGGGGGTTTTTTGGGGGGGAGGGTTGGTTTGGCTTGTTTATTTTTTGGTGCACTTAAAAATTAATGTTTTATGGCCATATTGGTCAGACATGCAGGCTAGATGGGGAATGATCCCTTAACTGAGTGACATCTCCGCAATCTGCAGGTCTAGGAGAAGTACATACCTTGAGGATGTCTTCATCTGGCCTCTTCTGTTCAGCTCTGTTCAGACCTTTAGCCCTTGGGCTTGGCAAAGCTATGGGTGCAAGCACAACCTGGTTCATTCCAAGACACTTAAAGCACTTGGCTCACTTAGTGCCATTTCAACAGCACAATCCCATTAAAAACAGTGACAGAACAACCACACATTGCTGCACTTTTGTGTTCTAGAACAATCTGAGTTGAGCAGGGTGCAGAAATGTTTGTGCTATCAGTGCCACAGCCACAGAAATCCTGGGGAGCTCCCACCCTGCCTGAGCACTCCGAGCTCTGCTGCTGCCACAGCACAGCTGGCACCTCCAGCCAGTGCTGAACAACATTTTGGCACCAATTTGGGATGCTCTGCTCCGTGCTGCCTTGGCCAGGGCACACACAAATGGCCAGGACACACACAAGGAGGCACTTAGCGAGTCTTTTGTGCTAAAAACACTGACTTTGGTACTCAATCATTTATGCTCTGCATAAAACAAGCAATATCACTTCTCATGGAATCAGAGGATGCAACAAAGTAATACGAGCTGACAGCTCCCACGTAACAAGCTTTTTTTTCCTCTAGAGAAAGACCTGGAATAACTTTTTTCCTCCCATTTTTCCTATTATGGGAAAAGTTGTTGGTTTTTTTCCACCCCGGTCCTTACGTAAGCAAAGAATTTCCATAAGAGCTGCTCCCAAATGGAATAAAGATCCATTTCTAAGGAGGAAGGAAAGTAACGTCAATGCATTTCTTGTGATCCAAAAAATATTGAGGCTGAACCAAAGCCTGCTGGTGTGAAATGGAGCAAATGCTGAGAGTCCAGGGTGGGTTTGGTTCAGAGCACTCAGGGCTTGCACCCTCTTTGCCCCATGGCAGAAAAAAAAGTGAATCCCAATTTTTTTCCAAAAAAAGTGACCCCTGAGTTCCTTTCCTTTTTTCCCAAGGCACCAGAAGACATTACTCAGAGGATGTCACTGACATGATTATCATACCTTGGGAAAACCACAGCAAAAGGTGATGGAAGCAGACATCACAAATAAAGGCAGAAGACCCTTTTATTTCGCATAGACAAAATGCAAAGAGTGTCTCATTAAATTAATATTAAAAAAAACCCAAATCAATCTCCTCACTCCACTGACACCACTCATCCTAATTAACAACAAAAAAAGAACAATCAAGGACCCATTTTCTAATTAAAAAAAAAAAGTGCAAACATGACAAAAGACTTTTCATTTTTCCAAATCAATGTTCCTGTTGAATTCACAAAGAGGGTGATTTTCTTTTTTTTTTTTTTTGTGATTTTTTTTTCCCTTTTAAATCTTGTCTGATGGAACTTCCAGTTAAAATGTTTTTGTTAAGTCTCCATGCACTTCGTAGAAAATCAGTAAAAACACAAACGCTTGTGAAGATCAGAAAACTGGACTCTTTTACCCAAAAATTCAGATGTCCAGTCAGATGAAGCTCACACTCAGACAGAAAAAAAGCAAGAGAGTCTTTGCACTGTCTGTCGTTCATATTATTATTTTTTTTTGTCAAATATTTTGGCAATCTTCTTCTTTAATTATAAATATTGGAATTCAATAAAAAAAAGGTAGCTTTCATTGGACTTTTTTTTTTGTTTTGTTTTGTTTTGTTTTTCAGTGTAAATATTTACAGCCACCGTCCAGCCATGCTCTTTTCGTTATACCAGGGTGTAAGACTTTGCGTAGGGATTGTTTCCTTTCAAGTGGCCCCGGGAGTCCAGCAGGGATTCTTGGGAGCTGCTCATTTTTGCTTGAGCCTGTCCTAGCTCAGCTCCTTCTCGCTGAGGTAACGTTGCCACAGCACCAGGTTGCCATGACTGGACATCTCTCGTGGAGGATGTCTCCATGGGGATCGGCTCCAGCACGGTGGGACGCTTCAAGGTTCGGCTTTTCTGTGGCTCCAAGCAGGCTTGCCCCAAACCCAGGTCTCTGCTCGTGCCCTGCACGCCACGGTTCAATAAAAAGTCCATCCTAAGGTAGGGTGGCAAATGCATGAGATCACCTGGGGAGGCAAAAGAGAGAAGTGAGATTTTATTTCAGGTCGTGCGTTGCGTGGCACTCACCTGTCGGGAGCGACTCGAGGTGGTTTGGCTGCCAAAGGGGAGGATCTGTGATCAGAGTTCATCATTGATAGATTATTTGTCAGCCATTTACTGTGCTATGATCTTACAGAATTGTGCAATAAATTCCTTTTGGGCGGATCCACAAGAATTCGCTCTTAATATTTGTTTTCACAACGGAATGAGAAGTGCAGTGTTTATTACATGCACTCATGGCATGAAGGAGATAAAATGAAAAGACCAAGAGCTTTTTCTCAAATCTGAAAAGAAAAGTTTTCCTTTGTCAAAAACTTGGAAAATGTGAAGGCTCAGTAAACTACTGATTTTTATTTTCCATTTTAAATAGAAACCTTTACACAATTCCAATTAATGAGCCCCAGTCTTGAGCAGAATGACTAAACTATTTAAAATGGATGCAAGAGCGTTAAGGCTGTAGTCTTCAAGAGATTTCTGAATAAAACAGAAACATTCTTGTCCTCATAAAACAAAATTTACCTGTCAGCCATCATTACTGTGTTTAATTCACTAATAATTTTTTACCACTGTGACCACCAAGATGCTTCTGGTTTTGTGGTAACAAAATGCACTGGGAGGCACCTGAGCTCTTGCATCAACTTTCTGTTTTGTATTGTCAAGAAAACCTCTTATTCACTATTTCCCCCGACTCCTGGGCCTGTTAGGCATTCATGATGTTCCTTCAAGGAAATGAGAGGCAATCAGGCACATAATGACATTCCCTGCTAAAAATATTTGATGGTGTAACCTCACCTATGTATGAAAAAAAAAGCAGTTACAGGAGAATTCAGAACAGTATTTTCCTTTCTTTAGAGATCTCTGCAGGTATGGAGCTGCTTTTTTTTTTATGGTTGATATCAAACCCAGAGCCTCATCTACAGATGGGATGCATCCTGAATGTTTAAAGCAGGAGACTCTTGGCACCACACCACCTGTGTAGCTCTGCATGAGCTATTTACAGCAGGAGAAATTAAGGCTGACCTGTGCCAGTGGCATAAACAACAGACCAGGAAAGCAGTTCTTCATAATAAAACTATGTATAACAATTTTGTTCTTTCTAGCCCAGCTAAAAGCTGTCCAGTGATTAAAATAAAACAGGTCCTCTGCTTTCCCACGTAAGTCAAGGCACTGCAAGTCTTAGCTAAAAGACCAACAGCATCTGCTCTATCTGTAATTCCAGGTCACAGAGAGAGAATTGCTGAGGAGTTGCATTTGGCCAGAATTCTTGTTTATTCCTATAGAAATCCCTCAGGCACAGTCTAACACCATATGGTTTTTTCTGGATGCATCTCCAGCACAGGCTCACAGCACGCGGTGTTTTACCCCCGTGGAGTAAGATGGGAGTATGTCAAGATGAGCCTGACACACACCGTGGAGTTGGAGGGAGAGGGGGAGGTTTGTCATGGTAATCACACTGATTGCCTCTTGAGAAATGGGTGGTGTTAACTTTAATGGGTTTTACTCCTTGGTTTGCCTGATTCTCCTACAGTTCCTTTCATGCCAAGCACAATTGTGCGTGTCAAGCCTGTTTCAGCTGAGACAGCAACGTTGCTGTCACTCCTGGGGTGAAGGACAGCAGGACATGGACAGGGCACTTGGTGCTGTAGTCTAGTTGAGGTGTTAGGGCATAGGTTGGACTTGATGTCCTTAGAGGTGTCTTCCAACCTCATTATTCTGTGATTCTGTGATTCTGTGTGAGCAGGGAGGCACCAACTCACTGCACTTCTCCCCAGGCATTGAGCCAAGCTGCCCGTGGGCACATCCGTGCTGTCCAACACCTGCTCTGTTCCCTTGGCACCCAGACCCTCTGGTCACATCACTTCTTCTGCTTCTGCATCCCCTTGTAGTGCAAGTCCTTCCAAAATGCAGGTTTTGGGTTGGTTTGCTCCAAAGATCTTTCCCTGTGAGGGAGGAGACAGCCAGGATGGGAAGTTCTTGTGTCACTTGCTCCCTGTGGCTGTTCCTCGTGCAGCACTGTGATATTCTGGAGAATTATGTTCTGTTCCTACCCCACTCCTCCCCAGAGGGAGAGAGGCAGGAGTGTAGGAGTGAGAGTGATGCTCCTCACATCTCTCTGCCCTCTGTCCAATGGAGGTTTTGAGGAGCTTGGTTTGGCTGTCTCAGGGATGAGAGTTTCACTGTCAGGGCCAGAAGAATGCACCTCTGAGATGGCAACAGCAGATGTGAGAGCTTTGGGACTAATTCTAATGCCAGGAATGTTTAGAGACTGCTGGGGTCAAAAAGGGGGAGTTTTTCTCCCACTCCCATGCACCACTGGAGTCCCTCAGCCCCAGCAGAAGAGGAAAAATTTTCCATATTGAACCCAGTCCTGGAGCACCTCTGCTGTGGAGATAGGAGGGGAGAGCTGGGGTTGTTCAGCCGGGAGAAGACAGGGATCCAGGGAGACCTCAGAGTCCCTTCCAGTGCCCAAAGGGGCTACAAGACAGCTGGAGAGGGACTTGGGATGAGGACATGAGGTGATAGGATAAGGAATAACGGCTTTAAACTAAAAGAGAGTAGGGTTAGATGGGATATTGGGAATTAGGAATTGTTCCCTGGCAGGGTGGGCAGGCCCTGGCACAGCTGGGGCTGCCCCTGGATCCCTGGCAGTGCCCAAGGCCAGGTTGGACACTGGGGCTTGGAGCAGCCTGGCACAGTGGGAGGTGTCCCTGCCACGGCAGGGGTGGCACTGGGTGATCTTTGCCATCCCTCCCAAACCACTCCATGTTTCCATTTCCCACAACAACTGGCCTTTTCCCAAAGGTGTCTGTCACCCACCACTGCCTGTGAGGGGCTGCCACTACCTTGTTAACACCACCCAGGACATTTTACACCTGCTCCCTCTTTCTAATGCATTTTCTGCTTTGTTTTTGGTTGGCTTTCCAGGAAGGAGCTGGTGTGGAGCAGCAGCTGGAGCGTGGCTCACTGACAGCTCCCTGTGGGTCCCTCACGGAGCTGATTCTGTGCCTTGGCACATTTGCTGCTTCTTGAGAGCCACGGGTATCAGTGGACTACAAAAAAAAATAAATGAGCATTGAACCTTACAGAGATGGAGGTTGGTTTTCAAGCTGCTGTCTAGACATTTCTCAAGTGTATTTAGGAGCTTGGAGCTATGTAAAAAAGATCTTTTCCCCCCCCCTCTTTAAATCTACATAAGAAAGCATAGTCAATAATCTGTGTAAACAATATGCAGTCATTTTACTGCAATTTTCTAAATGTCTGGGGGCAAAGTTCCAGCAGGATTTCAGTAATGAGAAACCACAGAGTGTAACTTGTTCTCCAGAGCTGGGTACTCAAAGCACAATCTCTGCCATGGCTTATGCAGAGCCCTCATTATTTGACGTGATGTACACATTTTCCCATCATAAAAAGCGTCGGTGCTCCTTCTCATCTGCAAGGAGCATCTCTCCCTGCAACTGCTTATCAAACAGGGCACATTATTAAAATCACTGGCAAAGAAAAATTTTGAGAATGGAACTCTTTTTCTTCTGTGCCAGGGTTGAAACGTTGCAGGATAAAAAAAAAAAAAAGAAAAAAAGTCTTTGATTTAGAAGAACTAATGGGTTTCTGACTTGAAAACACAATCTTTGAAATGTAACCACAGGGGTTCACCTTTGCCATTCCTACATCAATTCTGAAGGTATTTTTTTGAGCAAAGGAAAAGGTTTCTTGCTGTATCTCTGGAGCTGCTTGGGAAGACTTTGGTTCTTATCCTCTGGACACAACAGTGTAGGCATTTTTTTGGTTTCTTGCTGTTCAGCTGAATGATGTTTTTCTGGGCAAAACATTATGAAGTTTCAGGATGGTTCATTGCCTTTGATGCTCTAATTACCTCTTTTCAGCTATGTTTTTGCCTTATTAGTAATGAAAGCAAACCTTTCAAGTGCATGAGCACTGTAAATGAGCATGTTTAATAATTCATGCATTTTGGCTTAATTAGTACAAAAGACATTCTAAAACTACAGTTTTCTGATGCATTTTTAAAAATGGGGTTTGGACTGGATGATCTTCAGAGGTCCCTTCCCACCCTGGCCTTTCAGTGATTCTGCAATTTTTTAAGAAAGGAGGATTTGCTGTATAAGAACCTTGAGTTTGTACAGAAATAATAAGCACCCAGTCAAATCTGAATGCTGCAATTTAAGCCACAGCTACCTCAGTCTTATTTTTTTTCCTTAATGGCCAACCCACTAATGAATTATTTAGTATAGTACATTTAAGAAAATGTTAGTTCAAATAAATATTTGTAAACAAATGCTAAAAATCACTTACTGTGATATTTACAATAAGCAACACATTCTACCAAGAAGGGAATATTTTCTGCATTATTGTGACACTGAATAAAAATAATTTATCCTTATTTCAGTACAACTAAGCTGATATGAAACACTTTGCAAAAAAAGAAAAAAAAAAAAAAAAACCAAAACGAGACATTTTTAGCCATTTTCCAGAGGTCAGCTTCAGGTGTGGGAAGGGTTGGGATGAATTTGACAGGCTACATGCAGGGAAAAACATCACTGCTGAGTTTTTCTTGGATTTTATTCAAGATAGCTGTCTCATCTACAGAACTAAACCAAGCTGAGAAGCACTCCTTTCTCCCAAAAGATTTACCTCATTCCTCTTTCAAATGCCAGAGAGCTTGCATGGTGTTTTTCTTTTTGCTTTCATCTACTCCAGAAAAAAGAAGTTTCTAAGGATTTGTGCTATTTTCAATACAAGGATCATCACAGACTGCAAAAAAAGACGCTCTTACCAAGTTTTTACATGAGAGGTCAATGCATTTTCTCATGAATCAGAGCCTCCACTAAAGCAAAAGCAATTTGTCTTCACAACACTCCAACAGAGATACCATCAGTGAGGGTGACAGCCTGAGGGTTTTCAAGTTGTGGTTGCCATGTGGAGGAAATTCTGTGCTATTTGAGAGATTATCTCAGGAAGTTTTGAGAAGCAGGGCTGCTGACTGTGACAGGGTGTTTTATTTAACAAAGGTAAGGATGAGACTGCTTGAACAGGGCATTCGCACATCCTGCTTCAAGAGGTGAGTGGGCAGAGAAAAAGCTCTCAGAGATTTCTCTGTGGGATGATTCCATGGGCTCAGAGACCATGCCAGGGTTGAGTCCCCACAGCCCTGTTAGCTTAGGGAAGGTGCTGATGTAATGATGTTGATTTAGGAGCAAATTATGACCTTGTGCAGTGCTGGGGGTGTACAAGTGCTGTGCAGATGGAGCCCCACTCTGCTGGGCATCTCCTGGCTTTGCTGACTTTGGAAGGGGAAGCACTGATGGGATGTTGTGTTTTACTTTGAAAGGAAGCACAGGAGACAGAGCTGCTGATGTAGTTCCAAGCTCAGGTTTATGCTGATTAAAAAATTACAGTTGGTTTTTCCAGCTCACTAGCACAGTAAATAAATCAGTGAAGCCTTTGCTGCTACTCACAGGCTGTTTTTCAGGACAAAGACTGCCTATAAGGAAAAACCTGCATTAGAAACGAGGAAAGAGTGAAGAGTTTGCAAGGACAAGGTGAGAGGTTTGCTGAAAAAAAAGAGTGTAAGCGATGCTCAGAAGCCTTTGTCACATCCAGAACTGACACACCATTAAGAACTTAGCAGGCAAAGCTTTCTTGGACAGCAGCAGCTTGGTCTGAAGCCAGGCTGATAGCAGCAGTAACATTTCTCACAATTGCTGCTGTCAGTGCTGGAATCCTGCTGGTGCTCCCTCCCTGTCCATCTCGGGTCCGCAGTGCGCCGAAACCATCCCCTCACCTGCAGGGCTCTGCAGCACCAGGGACAAACACACTTAATGAGCAATAAAGCCAATTATTTGCTTGGCTTGGCCCTGTGTCCTGCTTTCAAAGAAGGGGGGGTGAAGAGGATCAGTCCTGCACCTCCTTGCTTGGCTGATACAGCTCCCAAGATCTGCTCAGTGTGGAGCTGCCTTCCCAATTATGATTAAATGATTAAAGTGCTCAGCATTTGGGGGATACCTTTAAACTGACTGAATGCAGGACTCATTTCAGCTCCCACCCTGCCCTTCCTGGCTCTCTGACCCAGAGCATCACATCCTCCTGTGCTTCTCTCTGTGTTTCAGCAGGCAGGAAAACACCTCACCCTTATGCTGGTTGCATTTTTTACCTAAATAGCTGAAAAAATGCTAGAGAAATAGCCAGGTTTCCCATTTCTACCTGCAGAATTCCCTGTCACCCCTGCAGGGCTGTACTTTATAACTTTCTACACAAAAGCTGGACCCTCATGGATGGTTTGGAGATCCACAACACCTTGTTAAATGTTTCACATTGCAGTCTGCTAAAACTGGCATTTTCATAAAAATACTCAAAATACCAGCTGTGATTCACAGAGCAAAATAAAAACAACAGTTGCTGTTGACTACAATTGTTGGAATTATCTCTTAAAGAACACCAGGGTATCAGGAAATCTGTAGTTCAGGAGCCAAATTTGCTTCTGCTATAAATCACTGACTCTATTGATTTCAGCAAGACTTTAAATTGATTTCTACTTACTGGAGATTAGGTTTAAGTGACTGAAAATGAGGATTCCAACTAATGTGGATTTTTTTCTCTTTTTTAAAAGGTGATTCATTTTTGTTATTTAGATTTAAGCCTTCTGATTCCAAGAAAAAGCCTTTGATCAGGATGTCTTAAAGCAAACGCATGACTGCTGTAGCTGAACTGAGATCATCCATCTGAACTCCACTGACACAACAGACTGTGCAGCTGCCTGAGAGGATGGCAGGAGCCTTGATTATCACATTGTTACCTCTTCCTGGAAGATCTAATGGAACAGGAATTGAAGCACGTTTTCGGTTTGCATTTCTCTAAGCGGAACTGGGGTCTCTAACACAGTGCTGCACTTTCAAAAGACCTGCCAAATGCTTTGTCCTTTCCAGAAGTAACTTTCAGGAGAACTGATATATTTTTAAGGGCTTTTCTGACACTGAGCTGAGTAAGGAAGGAAAAATTGATGAACTCCAGGGGTCAGATAGATTTAGACCCTATGGATAAGCCATGTGGATGTCCAGCCTCACAGGGCTGCTGCACCTGCACAACTGATCCCTTCCTGCTTGGATTTAATGAGGTGTCTCAGTTATAATAACATGCAAAAGGGGCCTCACTGTGTAAATCAATACCCACCCCAGGACTAAAGGCAGCAAATCTGTCAATAAATAATGAAATGGTGACAGAAAAGGTAAGGCCAGGAGTGCTCCCTTCCTGTCTGTGCCCTGTCACGCAAGCGGCCTCATGCATTTTTAAGGATGTTCTGAGACAGCATCTCCTGCCCAGTGGCTGGGAAAACTTGGAAAACTGTGCTGAAAACGTCAGTGAGGTGCCCCTGGTTAGCAAGGCTGGACTTTTAAAACTCATTTGCTGCTCCTGGGTGCAGTGAACAGAAGCTGCTCAATTATACATCATTTCAGCTGGGGGTTAAATCGATGGTGGCTCCATGGAAACAGGATTATTCCTGAGATGGGTTGGGAGCCTGGAGTCAGCACAGAGGCTGGACAGGTGAGGAGCTTTCAGGGGTCACTGGAACCAGCAGGAGCTGCTCTGTTGACCTCTCCAGGTGTGAGAAATGGATTTGTAAAGGACTCCCAAAACCTGACTGAAAGCTCACAGTCTCATACATCTGTATGCAAACTCTGAGATAAGGTGTGCTGATTAGGAAGGCCATGGAATAGAGATGACATGGTTGAGAGAGAGATTAAACTAGAAACAAGTTTCAAAAGATGGCCTTGCAAAAAGACCAGATATTTTGGAGAATTAGAACTGTGAAAGATGCATTGTAGCAAGACCACATGGGGTAAAATAATAGGTGAACTATTATTTATAAGGTCCTAATGAAAGGACCTTAAAGCAGGGCTGGACCTGTTCTTGTCTGGATGGAAACCCCTGCTGCTGATTACCTTGGGCTGGCTGGCAGCAAAAATCACACACTGTTTCCCAACACTGTGAAGGTGAAATTATTTGGCATTTTCAAAATAACAGGTGGTGTTAGAAGTAGTAGCAGCATTGTGTGGCAAAAGCTAATAGGCTGAAATACATTTATAGGGTATTGTAACCAGGAAATAGGGTGGCTTCTGATAGAATGGTGTTAAGTTTTACATCTTTTGTGTCTCACCCTTCTAAAAGACTGATAATGGAATAGAATCTTTTAAAATGCCTCTCAGTTGCCCTGTCTCTGTAGAGCTGGGATTTTCCAATATCAGGCTCTGAGCCATCCCTGAATTCAGGGATAAACCTGACCATGCCACAGCAACAGGAGAGCAAAAATGCTGCTCATAGAGCTGGGCAGGTCAGGCTGCAGCAGGGAAACCAACATCAGCACTGCCCTTCTCTCTGCTGAGTTAGGGGGGAACTTCTGTAGGAATTTCTGTGACTCAGTCTCCCCAAGTCCATTGGTCTGAATCCCCTGGGTGATGCTGACGAGGTGCAGCATTGCATTTTTGTTAATTAATCCCCTGGGACCAGGGGTTCTCACAGCTCTCACATTTAAATTAGGGATGCTGAATATTTCCCTGCTGAAATCCACCTGCAGAGCTGTGCAATAAAGCACACAAAGCTCTTCCATGGATGGCACAGACCATCACTACAGTCACATTAGGACTGTTAAAACGAAAGTTTTTTTCTCTAGTGATATGATTTCCTGCTTTACTTTCCAAGAAGAGCACAAGCATGACCTTTCTTGCAGGTAAGGTTTGGTTTCCATTTTCAGGTGTGGTAGTGCCAGCTCTCCTGTAGAGCTCAGATTACACTCAGGTCCTCTTGGCACAGGAGAACAACAGAGCCTGACTTAATTAAATCAGGAATGGCTGTAAATGTCTGCAAGGACCTTAAAGCAGGGCTGGATCTGTTCTTGTCTGGATGGAAACCCCAGTCTTGAGCTTACTGACAGCAAAAACCACACACACTGTGTCCCAAAACTGCAAAGGTGAAATTATTTGGCATTTTCAAAATTAAAAATCTAATTTTATAGAAGTGAGGTTCAAGTTAGGGACACTTAACAGAAGTGTTCTAAAATATCTGTTGTGTTAATTGAAGGGGACACAGCATCTTTGGTTTGATTTGGAACTTTTGCTGGTAGTTTTAACAACTTGATATTCAAGTTACAACTGTAAGAACCGGAAGGTAGCTGAAAATTTACTGATAAATGTAATCCTTGCTTAAGGCATAAAACTCTTCAGTAACTACAGCTCAATCAAATGTGTCTAAAGCTACAGGCAACATGGGTAGTCTAATAGCTGCAGCTTTTATATTTTTATATATATAAATATATATATGTATACAAAAATATATAATTATATATATTTTATACAATATAATGCTCACTTTTAATAAGATCTTTTTGCTAATCAAAAGATAGAAAATGGGCATTCTTAGGGGGGGTTTCCTTAATGTGCAAATTTTAGTCTAGAAAAAATAGGGAAAAAACCCCAAGAGTATCCTGAACCAACACAATTTGGGATGCTGGTTTTTTTCCCCAAAGTCAGTGTTAATTTTGAAATCAAAATAAAGAATAAATTAGGAAGAAACAGGAAAAAGTAATTTTTTGGCTACACACTCCTCACAGTATTTTTGAGGAATTGGTAGCACTTGTTTCTTTCCTCTAATTAAAATATCTCTTCCTAACACCACTATCACTGATTCAGAGGTGACAATTGCTAAAATAATTTATATTATTTAATCACAGACTCACAGAAGGGTTTGAGTTGGATGTTAAAGATCATTTAGTTTCAAATCCTTCCACTCTCCCAGGTTGTTCCAAGCTCTGAACACATCCAGGGATGAGGCAGCCTCAGCTTTTCACTGGAAAACCAGTTCCAGTGCCACCAGTGACTTGAATTTATGTTGCAGACATCTCCTATAGTACCTAAAATGAGACTTCCACATCACAATTGCACAGAAGCCTTGTAACTGAACAGCTGTCCTATTTAAACTCGAGATTCAGACTGATGTTGTTTTCCTTTCTGATCCCAGAATATTTCAGCTTTTGATCTGAATCTGTTTAAGTTCATTTTTATTGCACTGGCATGGTTAAAAAACTTGCAGTGTGAGCCTTCCTGTCTGCAAATCCACCAGAATAAAAACCAAAGCCAGTGATATCAAGTATGTAGTCACATCAAATTAAATGCAGAATTAAATGGTTTTCATCCCTGCAGAACATTCAGCTTTTCTCAGCTGAAGGAGAGAAAGCTCCTGATACTCCACAGAAATAAAAGCTGAGACAAGATAAAGGCAATTTCCTCTCATCACTGATGTGCCATTTCTAGGATAAGCAGCAAATGGCACAGTCTGTCTTTCTGTGATGTGCTCCTGCTTTTTCCAACAGTGCAGCAGAAAATAAAGAGAAGGTGTTCCGTGCACAGAAGGATTTCATATGGAAACACTAGAGATGCTCATCTAGGGGAGTCATTTCAGTAAATACATAAGTATATATTCAAATTAGCAGTCATGCTAAGAGTATTTACTACTGTTAAAAGTGTAGGCAAGAAGGTTTTTTCCCCCACTCTGTGCCTCTCCTTCTGTTTTTCCACCTGCTTATTTTGATTTGTCTCCTTATGTACTTCTCTCTAAACAGGAGCTTGGTCTCCCACTGTAGAGTCAGGATGGGGATTTCTCTGTTCTGTATACACATCATATACAGTGTGTGCATATATATTCATATTTTTCATAGATATTCTATTTCAAATATTTCATATATATATATATATTTCATATCTATTCTGTATTTCAAACCAGACAGTGCAAATAGAAAACCAGAACAGAAAACAACCCATAATCTCAGCCTTTGTGCGCTTTGCTTTGTGATTTCTGAACAACAACAGAGAGATACATAGATTCCTCTGCATCTTCAAGAAATTCAGTTTTGGATCTGGAAACCATGGAATTCATGGAATTATTCCCCATTTTCAGTCAGGATAACAGAGCAGGCATGGGGGAAGGAGGCTAAAGGTGAGCTGTGAAGAGTCCCAGCCTTTGCTGAATCCCCTGTGCCCAAATTTGTGTTGAATTCAGTCACAGCCAGTGGAGCTCTGTCAGCAGCTTTCCAACAAAAATCCACTCCCTAAATGGACTCCAGTCCCTGGGTCAGAGGGAAGGAGCTCCTTCACCCCTGAACTCACAGAAAAAGAGTTCACATCTTGGGGCTGACACTGGAAAAATACTGTGCCTTCCACTGCTGCCTGCTTCTTATTTTTCTCATTATGCTAAGCAGCTTATTTTTAGCTGCAGCGACTGAATTCTGGAAAAGAAGATTTGTTTCTCGACTTGGCTGTTTAAAACAACATTTAGGCACTGCAGGTGATATCCAGACTGCATTTAAGGGACCCTTGTAAATCTTTTAATAAAGTACTCGCATTCTTTAGCTCAAGGCTTGTCTACATGTTAAGGCTTTGCTGTTCAATCATCAGGATTAGTCAAAACAGCGAGAAACTTCTAAATTGGGTCAAAAATGCTAATTAAGGCATTTAAGAAACTGAGAGAACCTGATCATTCAGCAAAGCTGGAGAGGTTAAATCAGTGTTTCTTCCTAGTTAATATGCAGTAGGTTGAAGGGCTAGACTTGGGCTGCTGGACTGAGGTGCCCAGCTGTAAAAACCCAAAAAAAGTGCCCAAATCTGGATGGTGAGGTTGAGAGCAGGCCTGGCCTGGCCTTGGGCTGATGTTAAAAGGCAATTTCAGCTGGGCAAATCTCCTCTGGGACATGGGGGCCAAGGAGAAGGGCTGGAAAATGGAGAGGAGAGAAATGTTCTTGCCCACAAGGA
Organism: Geospiza fortis; assembly: GCF_000277835.1. Classification (NCBI taxonomy): domain Eukaryota; kingdom Metazoa; phylum Chordata; class Aves; order Passeriformes; family Thraupidae; genus Geospiza; species Geospiza fortis. The sequence goes on along the minus strand of NW_005054656.1, from coordinate 117,786 downwards.
CAGCAGGAGGAAAATCCCAGGAAAACACCCAGGTTCCTTATGGAGAGTGGGGTGTCCCTGACATCTTCATGGCTGTGAAATCAGTCCCTGGAAAATCTTTTTTTTTCAGAGTTTGCCTCTCCAAAAATGCCATTTGTCCCCACTCATAAGCAGGTTTCTTTCCAAACTGGTTCCTTTCACCAGCTGAAAGTTTGTGGAGGAAGTTCTGAGATATAAAATCTTGGGATGCTTTAAATGGATTTCCAAATCTACTAGTCTGATACACCCCCTGAGAGACATTTCTTCTCTGGAATCATATTTGGGATGCTTTAGTCCTTCGTGTGACCTCTCCCCACTTTTAAGGAGGTGGGATGGTCAAAAATGACCTTGAACTTGTTTTGTGACCCCAGGTAGAGAAATTCCTGGTCCAAGTCACACAAACCCTTAAGGGCAATGTCAAATACAATTAAAGGTTCTTTTTACTGTTGATTAGCAAAAGAGAAAAATATAATTGGGGGTCTGATTTTGCAGCACCCCTGTGGGAAAGGAAGTTTCTGCAAATTGAAAGAAATGAAAATTTTCCTGATATTTCCCATTCAAGCCCTTGTGTGATGTTATTCCTTCCAAGCATGAACTCCATTGCCAGGGGATACATGTAAGTGGTCTGTCCACAAAAGAACCCCAGACATAAATAGCACTTGGGATGCAAAAATATCAAAATATTTCCCAGTTAATAGTGGTTCTTTTCTCCAGCACAATAATTTAGGAGTAAAGAGAAGAAAAAACCCAACAGGCTTCTTGGCGGAGGCTATTACGGAGATTTAAAATTATAATAATGGGAATCTATTTTTAATAAACTGCTTCAGCAATGTTTATTGCAGTGAAGAATAATTGTTATGATAACTCAATTTGTGATTATTATTCTTAAAACAGAAAAAAGGAACATTATTATAAAACTCCTTGAACCTCTACAATTATCTTCCATTTTTCTACATTACAGACTCTTTGATGGCACAGTGGGATGTAGGAAGAGAGTGCATTTCTTTCCAATTTCTGTCCCTTTTTTGGAGGATGAAGGACTAACTCATTTGTCAACCTCACAGGTAAACTTGGGTTTACAATTGTGGAAATTTATGAATATTTGTACGAAAAATTGCCTCACTTTTGCTCTGCTTAAATGATTCCTTGAGGACCTGATCTTACTAACCAAACTGGTCATTAATGACAGCTGTGGGGAGGAGAACAAAACTCCAAATCCCAAATTTCTGGGAGTTTTGATGCTGGGAAAGAAGCAATGAAACAATGTGTTGCCACCATTTTTACAGCAGGATGGATTTTAACACTGCACAGGAGCTGAGAGGACAAACTTTTGTAAAGCATGGGAATTATCCCACAGCTTTAAAATCCTGCTGTGCTGTTTTTACTGCTTCAATTCTCTCTTTTAAGGTGCCTCCTGGGACACCTGACTATTCTGATGGCTTCTTGGAAAATGTCACCATCTACAGGAGGTCACATTCAAGGTCTGGGCAGATGAGGTCTGACAGTCCACAAAACAGTCCATGTTTTTGTGCAGCCCCCAACACCTCATGTGCAGGTCTGCATCCATGCCTGCACTTTTGGGAAGCTGTGCAGAGGCTTTGTCAGGCAGCAATTCCAGTTTGCTTGGCAGTTTTTAATGTGACACTATAAAAGGGAAAATGATGGTGGTGTTAATGGTGAGGCATGAACTACAAATAATCACAGAATCCCAGAATGGGTTGGGTTGGAAAGGACCTTAAAGCTCATCCAGTGCCACCCCTGCCATGGCAGGGACACCTTCCACTGTCCCAGGCTGCTCCAAGCCCCAATGTCCAACCTGGCCTTGGGCACTGCCAGGGATCCAGGGGCAGCCCCAGCTGCTCTGGGCAATCTGTTCTAATCTTATCTTTTTTATCTTTTTCCAAAAATCTGCTTGGGGTGTTGTGAAGATTAGAACATATGCGTGGGACATGCTTTCAAAAGACCAAATGTTGGAGTTAATTAAAAAAAATCTTACTTCCATGTTCCATTTCCTTTTGAAAACTCCGAGAAATTCCTGAAGTTTTTTTTTTTTTTTTAATTAATTAAAGACTGCTTAAAAAACTGTTTTCCATATACTTCAAAGTTTTGGCCTGGTGTGAGGACAATGATGCAGAGAACATCTACAGCTGCTTGTACCATCAGCTGAAGTGCCCTCCTGTCTAGGAGAGCTGGTTGATGTCCAAGGATCACCTTCTCTAAGCTCAGTGAGCAGAAACTCAGGCAAAAATTCTAGGAGGTCTCTATGGATGAAGAAAAAGCTCCTGGCAAAACTCAGACACAGAGAGGGAGTTCCCAAGAGGGTGGAAGCAGGCAAGAAAAACCCAGAGGGAATACAGAGACATTGTCCAAACATTCAGAAATTGTGGTTAGGAAAGCCCAAGCCCAGCTGAAGTTGAATTTGTTGAGGGATGTCAAAGACAATAGGAAAGGGGAAGGGAAGGAAAGGAAAGGAAATTTCAAGGAAATTTCAAGGAAAGGAAATTTCAAGGCAAGGCAAGGCAAGGCAAGGAAAAAGATCTTCTGCAACTTTATGGTGACAACAGGAAGACCAGGGAAATTGTGGCTCCACTGCTGGGTGGAACCTGGTGACACAGGAAGGACATGGAAGAGGCTGAGACCCTCAGTGCCTTTCTGGCCTCAATCTTCCCTGGCCACAGCAGCCTTCAGGAATCCCAGGTCCAAGAGATCAGTGGAACAGTCTGGAGCAAGAGACTCAGCCCTGGTGGGCAAGGATCAGGTCAGGGAATGCTTAAGCAAGCTGGATATGTGTAAATGCATGGACTTCGATGGAATGTGCCCACAAGGGCTGAGGGAACTGGCAGATGCCATTGAGGCCTCTGTCAATAGCCTTTGAGTGATCATGGTGATTGGGAGAAGTGCCTGAAGTCTGGAGAAAAGCAAAAAAGAGAAGGACAAAAAGGAGGATGCAGGAACCAAGAAGCCTCTGAGCCTCATCTCCAAGTCCTCATCCCAGCAAACTCCTGAGAGTTACCTTCTGAGAGTTAATTTTCAGCTTTGCCATTGGGTGGATTCATTTCCAAATTCCCCATTTATCAAAATAAGTTTTTCTCCCAGTCTTTCTTCAGACTGTCTTATAATTGTTGGGAATCATTTTGAAAATCAAATAGTACTTATTGCAAACTCTCAAAACTTTACTGCACCCATAAGATGCAACGGGCAGCAGTTTGAAAAGGGAGGACAGAAATGAGGTAGAAGAGGCAGAAGTGATTGAAAGTGACATTTTCCCAGGAAAATTGAATTGGCTGAGAAGAAAAGCAAAGCACCATGAAAACAGGTGAAAGTTCTCTTGAAAGAAAAGATTTACTTCAAGGAAGAATAAAGGTGTGCTGAAGCAGCACAGTGATTTAACTCAAATGTTCTTGTCTACTGAAACCAAATACCTGAAGTTTTTTTTATTTCTTCACCACATCCTTAAATGGAGAATGACTTTGATTAATTGTATTTGAATTAAAAATTACCTCTGGCAAATTTCTGAAGTGGTGAGTAAAAGAAGAAAGATGCCCAGTAAGTGTTTCCTCACTGACTTGAAAATTAAAATATTGGTCTGTCTGCTACTGCTGAAAGTTCTTTCTATCCATATGTTTTGTTTAAAACCCTTCATAAAGTGACCTTTAATAGTGCATTATTCAATATTTATGGGCCAACATTCAAATTGCCCCACTGGAACACTCAATTATTCTTTCAAGGTAATGAAGCTAATTATTAATTTTACAATATATTTAATTTCCTTGCTGCAAAGGAAAGCTAAAGCTAATAAAGACAAGTAAGGAAAAAAAATAAAGCCATTAAAAATAACAGAGCTAAACATGAGTACAAGTCTGTAAATCACTGGAGGGGCCCTAAAGCTGTTCCAACCCTGGAAGATTTTTTACTCAAGCACAGGGACCAAATTTTGGTTCTATCTGCCCTCAAGAAAATCAGCTTTATATGGAATATATTAGAATATTTTCAAATACTAAATATGCAAAAGTAATGCAGTTGGAACATGAAAGGAAAGATAGCAAGATATTTGTTAAAGAAATGATAAAAAATATCTGTTGACTGCTTGGAAGGAAAGAGTTCAGTTTTGACTTAGCTGTGAATGCAGATGCTTCCCTTTAGCAGAGCAGGGACAAATATTTATCTTACTCCTTTGGAGCCAGAAATGAAAAGTATTCCTATCTTTATCTATTTCTACAGCTCCTGGGTTTGTGGTTCTACTCTGTGACTACACAGAAATCAGCAATTTCTCCCACTACTTTATTTCATACTTATTTTCCCTCTTATCTATCCGTGTGACACACTAATTTCCTGCCTGGAGTATTATAACTGTCTCTCTTCTGCTTGGGCTTTTTCTTCCCACATTTTTCTTTTAGCTTTCTCCAGCCCAACCCTTGATGCTTTCTTTTCAGTGTTCCTGCTTTTGAATGGCCCTTCCTGATCCTCCCTTCCATTCCTCTGTCCTCACAACCACTGCTTGTTATGCTGACTATTGAACAAAAGACCCTCCAGAGATTATTCACTCTCTTTTTCACATAGGTGAGCATCTCTGATTACTTTCTGTGGATCTGAGTAGCAGCATTCACACTGGCAAAATTATATAATAAAATAAAATAAAATAAAATATACAAAATAAAATTAAATGATACAAAATAAAATGAAATAAATCATGTTTTCAGAAAGCAAACAAATATAATTATGCCTTTTCCCCATTTGAATCCTACTCTGCTGTGTCACATCCTGTATCCTGTAACAAAGACTGACAAATCTTCTGAGATTTTTTAACCTGCTTGATCTCAGAGTACCACAAATAACCTGCCTGTGCTGTTGGGAACTAAGGTATCAGTAGAAACACCATATTTGTGATCTGGAAATTTGACTAAGCCCAAGAGTTGGATGTACCTCAAGTTTACCTTTGTGGGAAATTTAGGATTTTTGTATAACTGATTATATGATTAAGTAGAAGTTGTTTATTGTTTATATGATATATATTTATAGATTTTATAAATTATTAAGTATACATTTTTATTGGTGTTTTTGTTTTGTTTATTTGGTTTTTGTTTGTATTTTTTGGAGTATATGATTTGCTATAGTTTAGGTGTTTTAAAGTTTTTTGTTATTTAGTTTTTGTGGCCTTGATATTTGGTTTCTTAGTCTCTTCTTTTTTAATTTAGTACAATTTATTTATTATATTTTTATTATATTTTATAATTTTATTATATTTTATAATTTTATATTATTTAATTTTATTATATTTTTAATTTAGTACAATTTATTTATTATAATTTAGTACAATTTTTCAGTAGCTTTGATGAATTCTGGAGGCTTCGATAACAAATTTAGCAGCAGGCTGGCTGGTGCACACCATGGCTTAACCCTTGTAAATACATTTCAACATACCTTCAGGCAGCAAGGAGCTGAAGCCTTAATTTTCTTCTTTTTTTTGTTCCCTCCTGATTTAGATATCCCAAGTTTGATATTAGGTGATGTCAAAGAGAGAGAGTGGAACAGCTCCAGGACATCACCAAAGGGTTGTTACAAGTCTGACAAGCCACAAGGCAGAAGGGACAAGCTCATCTCCTGCAATCTGTCTTTATCAGCTTTTAATGAGAGCCAACTCTGGCTCCCAAGCACGAAGCAGCACAGAGAGACAGGGTTTATTAGAGCCTGGTTGGAGCTGGAGATGGGCAGATGCACCCACATATGGTCTTATTTATCCCAGGAGGGTCAATGGCCTGATGGCTGCAAGTGTGAGGAGTGGGTTTGATGGCTCAGCCAGCCTCTTCCTGCTCCTAAATTCCCACATTTTCTGTGTGTGGGAGAATATGCTCACATGTTCCATTAGCTGGGATTAGGATTTTAGCTTTTCTATTTATCATATATTTGTAATCGTGCAATTCTTTGGTGTATAACTCTTAAACTCCATACAGAGTATGAGCCTCTGCTTCCCCATGTTGGGGGAAACATAAATCCTCCCTAGGCCTGGGAATCAAGGACACCTCACTGTCTCAGGCCCCAGGAGATGGAAACAAAAGTGAGTTTGGGGGGACCAAACTTGGGGTAAATGACTTCATTACCTGAAGCTGTAACTGGAAGATTAACCCCCAATATGCAAATGGGCCAAACTTATAAGAGTGTGAAAACCATGACCCATCATCCATTTTGGGTGTAGCCCCTGGAGGGGCTTTGTCTGCCCAAAATGTACCTGAAGGCCCTTCAATAAATATAACTGGGTTTTATTCCCTAATTTTGTATGGCCTCTTCTTTTTAGGTAGTCCCAAAAAGACATCAGCACAATCCCCAGGCTGGCATTCACATTCTCTGAAAAAATCCCTTTGCCCAGGATTTTTCTTCTGGGAAGCTGAGAGGCCTCAGAGAAAAGGGAAACAATTCTTATCTGATTTGCTTCTCCTGTGTTGTGCTCATGTGGAATGTGTTTGGAGATTGTTTACCCACAGGTGATTGCCTGATTGGGTTCTGCTGTGAGTTGTTTTGACTCATTGGCCAATCAGTGCCAAGCTGTGTCGGGGCTCTGGGGAGAGTCACAAGTTTTCATTATTAGCTTTCTAGCATTCAGTAAGTATCCTTTCTGTATTCTTTAGTATAGTATAGCATTCTGTAATATAATATAGTATAATAAAGTAATTAATTAGCTTTCTGCTTGGATTCTGGTGTGAGTTGTCTAACTCTTCTGGTGTGAGTTGTTCTGACTCTTTGGCCAATCAGGGCCAAGCTGTGGCGGGGCTCTGGAGAGAGTCACAAGTTTTCATTATTATCTTTTTAGCATTCAGTATCTTTTCTGTATTCTTTGGTATAGTATAGTATTCCTTAATATAATATAATATAATATTATAAAGTAATAAATTAGCCTTCTGATTGGATTCTGGTGTGAGTTGTTCTGACTCTTTGGCCAATCAATGCCAAGCTGTGTCGAGACTCTGGAAAGAGTCACGAGTTTTCATTATTATCTTTTTAGCATTCAGAAAGTATCTTTTCTGTATTCTTTAGTATAGTATAGTATTCTTTAATATAATATAGTAAAGTAACAAATTAGCCTTCTGAGAACATGGAGTCAGATGCATCATTCCTGGCATCCCTGCAAATACAACACCCCAGTTACATCTGTGACTAGTAACAGGAGATATTATGATCCACCCTCTTCCCAGCCTGGGCGTGGTGTCAAACCCTCCCTGGGATGACCCAAACATCTCCCTGCTGCCTCACCTGGGCGATGTGCCTTGGGAACTGCCATGTTCATCACCCTCCCTCCGTCCTGAGGCTTGGGGGGGGAGGCAGTGAACCTGCAGATGCCCGACTCGGACGGCGTGCTGGACGTCAGGCTGTCCGTGTAGTCGTTGGTCCCTGCCGTGAGCTGCTCCGAGGACGTGTCTGATATGAAGCACTCCGTGATGGTGAACTTGGCGTGCCTCAGCTGCTCTTCCATCTTGGCGTGCTCGTAGGCCCTGGCCAGCTCTTCGTAGGTGGAGGAGGCACTTTCTGTGGAGACCATGCTGCTCCTCGCCCGGTCTGAGCGGCAGGAACGGGATAACGGGAGAGAGAAAACATCTGCACAGTCTGGTTTTAGGTGGGAAGCCACGAGCATGATATTTCAGAGTAAAGCAGAGAGCCCTTGAAATTATCAAGGTGATTTAAATGAATCTGCTTCAAATGCCTGCACAAGTGTTACTTTAGTCAGGAACTCGACAATTACAGATAATCTAAAGTGAAGCCTTATCCTGTGAGCAGCATTAGGTGCCTTAGCATTAAATTCATGTTTCTTTTATAAAAAATAACCTTTACTACATGAAAAATATTACTTTTTCAAAAAAAAAACCCATTTCTCTAAATCTGAAATGCCTTCAAAAGGTTTCAAACCCACAAACCAGATTTTGCAAAACAAGAAACAGCTTTTTACATTATCTTTTTAATGCATCTCAGAAATATTTCACCGGGGCTGTGTATGGGTGAGAAAGGAAAGTCTTTTTGTCCTGTTTCCATCATACATAGATATATATTTTTTTTTCTTTGTTTTTGGGAAGTGCTGAGAACAAAGGTCAAATAGGAAGGCAGGAGCTCTCAGATATTATCTCTCTAGACACCAGGTAAAACACTAACTCATTTCATTCAGAACAAAGGTCTTCAGAAAGCAATATTTGGCAACTACAGCCTGCAGTCATCCAGTTGCCTTTTTTCAGTGCTGCTGAAGCTAATGAGGGAATTCATATTTGACACACAGGTTATTAGGACCTACAAGCTGTTCTTTTCTGCTGATGAGTTTCTGAGAATATCAATGTTTCTTAAACAACACTGTTATTGAAGATGTAAATGGCTACTGATACATTAAAAAGCACTCTGGAAATGCAGGGCTCATTTCTGCAGGGACAGAATTGCTGAGCTGTTGCACCCACCGTGTTTCTACTCCAGTGGGCTGGAAGAGCAGAGGACTTTGAAAAGTTCCTTGGGCAGAAGTCATGTTTCATCACAAGATCTGTGCAATTTCAGACATTGTTGGTGATGTTCAATAAACAGGCACAGTGTAATAGCAAATTCATAAAAATGGACCTCCTGCAGCAGCCAGAGGCAAGCGTGTCATTATTGCAAATCTTTATCTTTTTTATTGTGTGCCTGCACCTCTGCATCAGTTTTCATTGTGCACAAAGAATGATACTCCTGCCACTTTTAAACACGACCATCCATTATTTAAAATGACAAGTACTTCTGCTCTAACTTGCTTAAGATTTGGAGCTGACCAGAACTTAACAGGGTTTCTTTTGATTTTTCTTTCTTTTTGCCTTTTTTTTTTTCCTTTCCACCCACAGGAAACATCATTCTGTTTTTCACATTTGATTTGTACAGCAGACCTCAGTGATGTCTCCCCATATTTCTGGTCAGCTGGAAACTCCCAGGAGGCAGCAGCTGACCAGTGCCATGGAGCAGTGCGCGTGAATATCGTGGTCACACAAAGGTCACAGCTTCATCCATTGTAGCTCAGGACCTGCAGCTTCCCATATCCCATGCCAAGAGGGAGAATATTCCAGAACCAACCTGTCTAAACACCTACTTTAGATTTGATGGAAGTTTATCCAAGCCCAGGGTGAACCTTATGAAACTTCTTGGACTTCATGAATGCAGATTGATCAGGAAATTTCTAATGGCCTCTGGTTAGAACATCAGAACTCGGTCACAGCTATGAACTGTTGCCAGGCATTTCTCCTAAACTCAAAAGCTGCTGCTTTGTAAGCCTGGAATTGTTTTGATAAGTGCTAAATTCTGCCAAATATTAACTGCATCAACCAGCTCCTGAAATCTGAACTCCAGATAGGAGAAGCGATCAAATGTGCACATTAGCTCAATTGGTTCTTGAACACATAATTTGGCTACATATGTTTATTTGAAAGTTTTAAACTTCTGAAGCACTTAAATTAAATGGACTCTACTCTTTTCCCAGAAACCAAGTGCTGTAATAGAGCTGCTTTTTGGCACAAGAAAAGCTTCCTTGATCTAAAGCTTGCTATCCCTCACATAAATCACCGTGAGCTCAAAGGTAGACACAGAGTAGAAAAGTAGGCTTGTTAAAATATAGATTATAAAGTCTGTTTACATAATTGGATGTAGTTTATCTACTAAACCACACAGTAAATTTAATTTCTACCCTTTGCCACACATATTGGAAAACATCCTTGGGTGACAACAGGTTGGAACACATCCAAATGCACCTGCATCTGGAGTGTCTACAAAAAGGGTTTGTGAGAGGAGATTTTTGATTTATATTTAGATTTGTATATTTAATAGCCTTAAAAATTTATGATAATTCTACCTGAAGGTTGTCAGCTGGCTGGAGGAATCTGGTGACTGCCATAACCCCGTGGAGAAAACATGGGGGGTAAGAGGGTGAATTATGAAACACTGAGATCTCCAGGCTGTAAATCACTAAACATGAGTGAAGTCAGATACTTGTTCTTATACAGAAAACAAACCAGTCACATTGGTTTTTATGGTGAAAGGCCACTCACATCCACTGCTATGTAGCTCTAACACATCATGAACACCTTTCTCCTAAAATCAGGAGAGACAATTGGCAATTCCTTCTGAGGAAGCAGAGCAAGCCTGGCTTCACTTTGGTCAGAGTTCCCTTCGAGAAATATTTTATCTTTATTCTTTTTTAACCTTTATTAAATTTACTTCATGGTGCATCTTCTAGTTAATAATTTAATAATTTATTTGATTTTTTTTTTTTTGCTTTTTCAGCATAGGACAGTGGAGAAAGCTTTTTTTTTATCCAGTTGCATTTATGATGTGAAGGCATCAAGAAGACATGAGGGCTGCAGGCAGAATATGTGTTCAGTGTCTCCCCATTTGTCTCCTAGAGGAATAAACCCCATGCTGTTTCCCAGGGAAATCGTGGCCAGCTGCTACAGAATTCAGTGCTATGAATGGATTTTTACTTGGACTCTAATTCCAGAGTTTTCCCTTTTTTTTTCCCCTTCTCTTTCCCACTGAGAATGAACATATTACATGAACGGGAAAATAAAAATATTAACCGAAAGGTTATTCAAATCCTAAAACCATTCCAAATATGACTCAAGGATATTCTTGCTGATTAATATTGTCCCTTCCTAGTCAAATTCCTCTACTTTTGCTTTTTGGTTCAGGAAGGTACAGGAAAATTTACCACCTTGTCTTTCAAAGGATGTGTGTGGAATGAGGAACCAGAGGCACAATATTTGTTGTCATTATCACTACAAGCATTTTTGGCACCCCTCATAAATAACCTACAGAAAATAAAACCATCCTGGCAAGGGAAGAAAACAACACCTGAGCTCCAAACAAGGCACACCCAGGAACAGAACAGGTGGCACAGGCTGCCCACACAGGAGGTGGAGCTCCCAGCCTTGGGGACATTCAGAAGCCATCCGGGGATGTTCCTGAGCAGCCAACCCTTGCTGACCCTGCTTTCAGCAGAGGGGCTGGACTGACCAGTGCCCAGATGTCCCTCTGGACCTCAACCTCTGATCCTGTGACTTGGGAGGATCCTGTCAGCAATGGGATGAGCAGCTGTGGGATCCTGTCAGCAATGGGATGCAGCAGCAGCTGCTGTCCGTGTGTCCCTGCAGGGAGCCCTGTCCGTACCTGTGTCCTGCGAGGGGCTGACGCTGTAGCTGTCACTTTCCTTGTCCACGGATCCTGCTGGCCTGGGCGTGGGCAGCCTCCAGTCTGTGGTGAGGGTGTGGGCTGATATGGTGGGGTGGGGTCTGTTGAGGGTCCACTGGCTGGCGTAGCGGTTGCGCGCGGTGGGGCCGGTTTTGGCACTCCTCCTCGTGGTGGGATCTGTGGGGGATGGCAGAGAGGGGTGGGAAGGAAACCAGCCCTGTCAGAATCACAGAATGTCCTGAGCTGCAAGGGACCCACAGGGATCATCCAGTCCAAGCCCTGGCCCTGCATAGACCCCCAACAATCCCACCCTGGGCATCCCTGGAGCGGTGTCCAAACACTCCTGGAGCTCTGGCAGCCTCAGGGCCATGACCATTCATCCAGCCACCTCTGGGTGAAGAAAATCCACCTTCTCCTAAAATCCAACCCAATCTTTCCCTGACACAGCTCCAAACATTTCACAGAATCACAGAATAATGAGCTTGGAAGAGACCTCTGAGATCATCGAGTCCAACCTGTGCCCTAACACCTCAACCAGACTATAGCACCAAGTGCCATGTCCAGTCTTTTGTTAAACACATCCAGAGATAGTGATGCTACCACCTCCCTGGGAAGACCATTCCAGTACTTTATTATTCTTTCCATGAAAAATTTTCTTTCTATGAAAAATTTTTTCCTAATTTCCAACCTATACCTTCCCTTCCTCGTGTCCTGTCCCTGGTCAGCAGAGAGATCAGTGCCTGGCCCTTCACTTCCCCCTTCCAGAAGGGGATGGCCACTGAAATCATCTTTGTTAATAAAACCCAAACTCAAGACATTCTTTTTTGGGGGAAAAAAATGAAGTGTTAATGCTGATCATTACCAAACTGCTGATGCTTTTCTAGAACTACTCTCTTTCTAATGAAACTCTACATTTCATCAAGGGTGGAACTGAAGAGCTGAAGGCCCCATCATTCTTCCATTGACACATTCATTATCCCTTTACTCCAAGACAAGCAGTTCTCCAGCACCAAAACCACTCTGAGAACTGAAAGAGCACAAGGCAAGTAGATCTGGTCAGGGATTTCACACCACACCTCAAGTGAAGTGCAAATTATCATCACAGATGTGGCCACAGGAACACCCTGCACCTGCTGTCAATTTTGAAATAGATGTGCTCAGAAATGTGGGGCTATAATTCCCTCTTCTGGACACACTGTTCTATATTACAGTATTGATCAGCTACAGATTTCCCATTTTAACAAGTGGCCAAGACATAAAACATAAGCTGTAATAGTGCCATCAGAGTTTCAGTGGGAACAGGTTCATAAAGATCTGACTGCTTTGGAACAATTAGTAAATTAATACAATTTTTCTAACTTTAAAAATCATCTGCTGCTGGTTTAAGGTCAGCAATGTTGTACTTTTTAAATTAACTTAGAGATAATATAGTGACCAAGATTGTAAAAGCAAACTGTGTGCCAAAATTGACCTCCTTGAACTTATTAATAAAGAGTTCTGCCCTGAAAGTGAGTCTAACAAAGCAAGGGCAAGAGAAAAATCATTATGTGGCAAATAGAGAATAACTACATCAGCACTGAAGGACTTCTCTTCAAAACTTCTGAAAGGATATCACTAACAATAGAAAGGGTATTAAAAATGAAAAATTCAAATCTATTCAAAATGTTCTTTGACATTCAAATAGTGAAGTTGTCAGTCTTTGAGGTAAGAGACTTTAGCAGAAGAAATGGAAAGAAAAAGCAATACCCAGATAATGACTCTGAGCACTGCTTCTGCCTAAGCATTCCCAGTGAGAATTTGTATTCTGCTGCTTCAAAGAAACAAGGCATTTATTTACAAATAATGGTCTGATCCTTCTCCTTTTCTTTCCTTTCAGCAGTGGAAAAATTAGAACCTGGTGCCACTGATAATTGTTCCTCCTGGTAGTGCAGCACAGAGCTGCCTCACATGGACAACATCCAAATCCATGCTCAGCGTGGCACAAACCAACACTTGGGAATGTGGCACGTGGCTGTGGCGTGGCCAGGAGTGAGCCTCATTCAAAGGAGAATGTGGGAATCCATAAAATCAGAGGGTTTGGGGAAAGCTGCAAAAGGCAGGCCCAGAGACAGCAGAACTGTGATTAGAGCTAAGCAGTAACCATGAGATTGGTGATCAGAAAAATTATGTAAGAAGTAGAAAAGTAAGGACAAATAGAACAATGGTCTGTGTATTAATGCTTGTCTAGAATAACTCCCTAAGCTGCAGAAAAGTTTATCTAGTGAGATATTAGGAAGTTTTAAGCTTAATAATGGAGCTCTGTGCATTGTGTTTTAAGGCTTACATGCAGGTATTGTATTTGAAATAAGCAAGCACTGTTTTAACCAAAGGTTCATGTGCTTATAGTGGTTGGATAGAACTACTGTCAGCGTGCTTTTGCTTTGTGTGATGGGTCAAAAAACTTATAAAGTAAGTTGTAACATTAAGTTCTTGGTCCGCTGCCTGAGATGTGAGCTGCTGGCATCTTCCCATTGTCATAACCATGTAATGAGACTGATGCTGATGGCTCAAGACACAATCCTAGCAGTCTCCCCCTGTTTGTAATTTGTACATAGCCCCCAGCTGGAGATAGAGAACATGGAGAACAGAAGGAGAGTGCTGGTGAGAACAGCTCCTGGCTGGGGAAGAACAGCTCCTCCTGGGGCTGCCTGGTCTGGAGAAGAGAAGGTTTGGGGGAATGCCATCAATGTATGGAAATACCTGAGGGGCAAGAGGACAAGAGAGGACAAGAGCCAAGTTTCTGTCAGTGGTGCCCAGTGAGAAGACCAGGGGCAATGGCCACAAGGAGAAACATGGGAGCTTCATCCTGAACATCAGGAAACACTTTAATGTGAGGGAGACTGAGCCCTGGCACAGGCTGCACACACAGGAGGAGTTCCCATCCTTGGGGACACTCAGAAGTCATCTGGGGCTGTTCCTGAGTTTAGGATCTGTGCCCAGCCCTTGCTGACCCTGCTTTCAGCAGAGGGGCTGGACTGACCAGTGCCCAGATATCCCTCTGAACCTCAACCTCTGATCCTGTGATTTGGGAGGTTCTTATCAGCAATGGGACTGAGCTGGGAGAGCCTCTGCCAGCCCACAGGAGCTCAGTCCATGTCCTGATGAGCAGGGCTGAGCTGTGCCTCTGTGAGGGGCTGTGCAGCACAGGCACAGCAATTCCAGAGCTGGCAGTGGGGTGGAAACACAGCTGGTGCTCTGGTTATGCCAGCTGTGCTGTCAAACACCACTGGAGAGAGCTGAGCTCAGCAAGGCCAAGGTTCACAGAGCAACTCTTCCATAAATCAGTATGTAAGGACAAGAGAAGAACTTCAAATATGCTGTAAAGGAATATTTGTCACTCAGTGAACGTGAGTGGGCTCAGACAGGAGGGTCCATAACCTCTGAGCCTCCCAGCTGGGCTCTTCTCCTCTTCACAGCACAAGTGGTGGCTGTGACAAAATCCCATCACCCAGCCTGCAGCAAAGCTGGATTAGTGTTTTAAATCCAGAGAACGTTACCTGGAAGTCTTTGACCCAGCCCTGTGCACTGCTGCGATCAGATCTGTACTGCTTAATAAAAGTGCTGGTGGATTTTTACTTCCAAGCAGGGCTGGACACAGACCATATTCTTACACGTGAGTTAAATCCACATTTAATTTGAAGGAATTCTCTCCCTGGCTGCAGAGGAATCAAGAATTGCACACAAAGAGGCATTAGAAAGGAAGGTGCTATGAAGTTCTGTGGTATAACACAGGTGTGAGGTTTTGGGGTGATGCCTCTTTCCTTATTAGAAAATCTAATCCTCAAGGAATGACCTGAAAAAAGATGAAAGGGCTAAAAAAGCATCAAGGCCATGACTACAACTCCTCTTATTTAAAAGATTGTGGTGGAAATGGATTTTTCAAATTATCTGCATTCTAGCAAGTTCACTAAACTCAACAAGTAAATTCTGAAACAACCAGGGGACAGAAATAATCCAAGAGATTTCAGAAATTGCACACTGCAGTGAACTACATTTTGGGAAAATTTCTAACTCATAGCTAATCATTCAACCCAGTATTTTTTTTTACCCATTTACATAGATAAGGAACATATTCATGAGAGGAATGAGAAGAATGGATTGCATCAGTATATTAATTTATGATAGTATTTTAATCACTAGAAGAACAACTTGGCATGAATATATCTGGGAAAAGTAATTTACCATAATAACTAAAGCCAGAAATACAACTTTTTCAGAAAAAGTAATAATGAGAATTGATTTTTTTTTTTTTTGCCTGATGGAGAGGTAGGAGGAAAGTTGCTTTTGAAATACAATAAAGATTGATCACAGAGAAAAAAAAAGTGTATTACACACTAAAAGCCATTAAGGTAATTTACCCAATAAATTCTGGAAATTAAAATCTAGCATGCATTTGCTTTAATGAAGGCCAGGTATGAATTATTTCAAATTACACCTCTATTTCAGATGCATATGCAATTTCCCTCATATTGAATCACTAAGTGCAATAGTTTAAAAAATGTCCTCTGCTGACCTAAAAAGATTTCTCTCCACTCTCAGACAGAAAGATGAGGATGCAAATACAGGAGCAGAACATTTATTTTGTTACAGCTTTCTCCTCTCTAAAAAAAAAAAAAGTATTTTTTGATGTGCTTACTTGTTCCTGGCCGGGCATCAGAGACATCCACCAGTGGCCCTGTGGCTTGTGACACCGACTGGTAATGGACAGTGTGGGTGACAGTCAGGGACTTCTGCTTGGACGTCTCTCCAAAGTCAGCATCAGTGAGCAGAACTGTGGATCTGTCATCTGTAAGTGGGGAAATAATCAGAGAATGAGCACAGAATGTTGGGTTTGACCCCATCCGAGCGTTGCAGCGAGTGCCCAGGTGTCCACAGCCCAGGGACACCATGGGCAGAGCAGCTCCTTGTCACTGTCACGTTTCCTGAAAAATCCCCTCACCCAGGATTTCTCCTGGGAAGCTGAAAAGCCTCAGAAAAGAATGTAAACAATAATTATCTGGTTGCTTTGGAATGTGGTCTGGAGGTTGCTTACCAACAGGTGAATATTTGATTGGTTCCATGTGAATTGTTTTTAATTAATGGCCAATCACAGCCAGCTGTGTTGGACTCTGAGTCAGTCACGAGTTTTTATTACTCATTCTTGTTAAGCCTTCTGATGTATTCTTTCTCTTTCTTTAGTATAGTTTTAGTATAGCATAATATAATATATAATATAATATAATATAATATAATATAATATAATATAATATAATATAATATAATATAATATAATATAATATAATATAATATAATATAATATAATATAATATAATATAATATAATATAATATAATATAATATAATATAATATAATATAATATAATATAATATAATATAATATAATATAATATAATATAATATAATATAATATAATATAATATAATATAATATAATATAATATAATATAATATAATATAATATAATATAATATAATATAATATAATATAATATAATATAATATAATATAATATAATATAATATAATATAATATAATATAATATAATATAATATAATATAATATAATATAATATAATATAATATAATATAATATAATATAATATAATATAATATAATATAATATAATATAATATAATATAATATAATATAATATAATATAATATAATATAATATAATATAATATAATATAATATAATATAATATAATATAATATAATATAATATAATATAATATAATATAATATAATATAATATAATATAATATAATATAATATAATATAATATAATATAATATAATATAATATAATATAATATAATATAATATAATATAATATAATATAATATAATATAATATAATATAATATAATATAATATAATATAATATAATATAATATAATATAATATAATATAATATAATATAATATAATATAATATAATATAATATAATATAATATAATATAATATAATATAATATAATATAATATAATATAATATAATATAATATAATATAATATAATATAATATAATATAATATAATATAATATAATATAATATAATATAATATAATATAATATAATATAATATAATATAATATAATATAATATAATATAATATAATATAATATAATATAATATAATATAATATAATATAATATAATATAATATAATATAATATAATATAATATAATATAATATAATATAATATAATATAATATAATATAATATAATATAATATAATATAATATAATATAATATAATATAATATAATATAATATAATATAATATAATATAATATAATATAATATAATATAATATAATATAATATAATATAATATAATATAATATAATATAATATAATATAATATAATATAATATAATATAATATAATATAATATAATATAATATAATATAATATAATATAATATAATATAATATAATATAATATAATATAATATAATATAATATAATATAATATAATATAATATAATATAATATAATATAATATAATATAATATAATATAATATAATATAATATAATATAATATAATATAATATAATATAATATAATATAATATAATATAATATAATATAATATAATATAATATAATATAATATAATATAATATAATATAATATAATATAATATAATATAATATAATATAATATAATATAATATAATATAATATAATATAATATAATATAATATAATATAATATAATATAATATAATATAATATAATATAATATAATATAATATAATATAATATAATATAATATAATATAATATAATATAATATAATATAATATAATATAATATAATATAATATAATATAATATAATATAATATAATATAATATAATATAATATAATATAATATAATATAATATAATATAATATAATATAATATAATATAATATAATATAATATAATATAATATAATATAATATAATATAATATAATATAATATAATATAATATAATATAATATAATATAATATAATATAATATAATATAATATAATATAATATAATATAATATAATATAATATAATATAATATAATATAATATAATATAATATAATATAATATAATATAATATAATATAATATAATATAATATAATATAATATAATATAATATAATATAATATAATATAATATAATATAATATAATATAATATAATATAATATAATATAATATAATATAATATAATATAATATAATATAATATAATATAATATAATATAATATAATATAATATAATATAATATAATATAATATAATATAATATAATATAATATAATATAATATAATATAATATAATATAATATAATATAATATAATATAATATAATATAATATAATATAATATAATATAATATAATATAATATAATATAATATAATATAATATAATATAATATAATATAATATAATATAATATAATATAATATAATATAATATAATATAATATAATATAATATAATATAATATAATATAATATAATATAATATAATATAATATAATATAATATAATATAATATAATATAATATAATATAATATAATATAATATAATATAATATAATATAATATAATATAATATAATATAATATAATATAATATAATATAATATAATATAATATAATATAATATAATATAATATAATATAATATAATATAATATAATATAATATAATATAATATAATATAATATAATATAATATAATATAATATAATATAATATAATATAATATAATATAATATAATATAATATAATATAATATAATATAATATAATATAATATAATATAATATAATATAATATAATATAATATAATATAATATAATATAATATAATATAATATAATATAATATAATATAATATAATATAATATAATATAATATAATATAATATAATATAATATAATATAATATAATATAATATAATATAATATAATATAATATAATATAATATAATATAATATAATATAATATAATATAATATAATATAATATAATATAATATAATATAATATAATATAATATAATATAATATAATATAATATAATATAATATAATATAATATAATATAATATAATATAATATAATATAATATAATATAATATAATATAATATAATATAATATAATATAATATAATATAATATAATATAATATAATATAATATAATATAATATAATATAATATAATATAATATAATATAATATAATATAATATAATATAATATAATATAATATAATATAATATAATATAATATAATATAATATAATATAATATAATATAATATAATATAATATAATATAATATAATATAATATAATATAATATAATATAATATAATATAATATAATATAATATAATATAATATAATATAATATAATATAATATAATATAATATAATATAATATAATATAATATAATATAATATAATATAATATAATATAATATAATATAATATAATATAATATAATATAATATAATATAATATAATATAATATAATATAATATAATATAATATAATATAATATAATATAATATAATATAATATAATATAATATAATATAATATAATATAATATAATATAATATAATATAATATAATATAATATAATATAATATAATATAATATAATATAATATAATATAATATAATATAATATAATATAATATAATATAATATAATATAATATAATATAATATAATATAATATAATATAATATAATATAATATAATATAATATAATATAATATAATATAATATAATATAATATAATATAATATAATATAATATAATATAATATAATATAATATAATATAATATAATATAATATAATATAATATAATATAATATAATATAATATAATATAATATAATATAATATAATATAATATAATATAATATAATATAATATAATATAATATAATATAATATAATATAATATAATATAATATAATATAATATAATATAATATAATATAATATAATATAATATAATATAATATAATATAATATAATATAATATAATATAATATAATATAATATAATATAATATAATATAATATAATATAATATAATATAATATAATATAATATAATATAATATAATATAATATAATATAATATAATATAATATAATATAATATAATATAATATAATATAATATAATATAATATAATATAATATAATATAATATAATATAATATAATATAATATAATATAATATAATATAATATAATATAATATAATATAATATAATATAATATAATATAATATAATATAATATAATATAATATAATATAATATAATATAATATAATATAATATAATATAATATAATATAATATAATATAATATAATATAATATAATATAATATAATATAATATAATATAATATAATATAATATAATATAATATAATATAATATAATATAATATAATATAATATAATATAATATAATATAATATAATATAATATAATATAATATAATATAATATAATATAATATAATATAATATAATATAATATAATATAATATAATATAATATAATATAATATAATATAATATAATATAATATAATATAATATAATATAATATAATATAATATAATATAATATAATATAATATAATATAATATAATATAATATAATATAATATAATATAATATAATATAATATAATATAATATAATATAATATAATATAATATAATATAATATAATATAATATAATATAATATAATATAATATAATATAATATAATATAATATAATATAATATAATATAATATAATATAATATAATATAATATAATATAATATAATATAATATAATATAATATAATATAATATAATATAATATAATATAATATAATATAATATAATATAATATAATATAATATAATATAATATAATATAATATAATATAATATAATATAATATAATATAATATAATATAATATAATATAATATAATATAATATAATATAATATAATATAATATAATATAATATAATATAATATAATATAATATAATATAATATAATATAATATAATATAATATAATATAATATAATATAATATAATATAATATAATATAATATAATATAATATAATATAATATAATATAATATAATATAATATAATATAATATAATATAATATAATATAATATAATATAATATAATATAATATAATATAATATAATATAATATAATATAATATAATATAATATAATATAATATAATATAATATAATATAATATAATATAATATAATATAATATAATATAATATAATATAATATAATATAATATAATATAATATAATATAATATAATATAATATAATATAATATAATATAATATAATATAATATAATATAATATAATATAATATAATATAATATAATATAATATAATATAATATAATATAATATAATATAATATAATATAATATAATATAATATAATATAATATAATATAATATAATATAATATAATATAATATAATATAATATAATATAATATAATATAATATAATATAATATAATATAATATAATATAATATAATATAATATAATATAATATAATATAATATAATATAATATAATATAATATAATATAATATAATATAATATAATATAATATAATATAATATAATATAATATAATATAATATAATATAATATAATATAATATAATATAATATAATATAATATAATATAATATAATATAATATAATATAATATAATATAATATAATATAATATAATATAATATAATATAATATAATATAATATAATATAATATAATATAATATAATATAATATAATATAATATAATATAATATAATATAATATAATATAATATAATATAATATAATATAATATAATATAATATAATATAATATAATATAATATAATATAATATAATATAATATAATATAATATAATATAATATAATATAATATAATATAATATAATATAATATAATATAATATAATATAATATAATATAATATAATATAATATAATATAATATAATATAATATAATATAATATAATATAATATAATATAATATAATATAATATAATATAATATAATATAATATAATATAATATAATATAATATAATATAATATAATATAATATAATATAATATAATATAATATAATATAATATAATATAATATAATATAATATAATATAATATAATATAATATAATATAATATAATATAATATAATATAATATAATATAATATAATATAATATAATATAATATAATATAATATAATATAATATAATATAATATAATATAATATAATATAATATAATATAATATAATATAATATAATATAATATAATATAATATAATATAATATAATATAATATAATATAATATAATATAATATAATATAATATAATATAATATAATATAATATAATATAATATAATATAATATAATATAATATAATATAATATAATATAATATAATATAATATAATATAATATAATATAATATAATATAATATAATATAATATAATATAATATAATATAATATAATATAATATAATATAATATAATATAATATAATATAATATAATATAATATAATATAATATAATATAATATAATATAATATAATATAATATAATATAATATAATATAATATAATATAATATAATATAATATAATATAATATAATATAATATAATATAATATAATATAATATAATATAATATAATATAATATAATATAATATAATATAATATAATATAATATAATATAATATAATATAATATAATATAATATAATATAATATAATATAATATAATATAATATAATATAATATAATATAATATAATATAATATAATATAATATAATATAATATAATATAATATAATATAATATAATATAATATAATATAATATAATATAATATAATATAATATAATATAATATAATATAATATAATATAATATAATATAATATAATATAATATAATATAATATAATATAATATAATATAATATAATATAATATAATATAATATAATATAATATAATATAATATAATATAATATAATATAATATAATATAATATAATATAATATAATATAATATAATATAATATAATATAATATAATATAATATAATATAATATAATATAATATAATATAATATAATATAATATAATATAATATAATATAATATAATATAATATAATATAATATAATATAATATAATATAATATAATATAATATAATATAATATAATATAATATAATATAATATAATATAATATAATATAATATAATATAATATAATATAATATAATATAATATAATATAATATAATATAATATAATATAATATAATATAATATAATATAATATAATATAATATAATATAATATAATATAATATAATATAATATAATATAATATAATATAATATAATATAATATAATATAATATAATATAATATAATATAATATAATATAATATAATATAATATAATATAATATAATATAATATAATATAATATAATATAATATAATATAATATAATATAATATAATATAATATAATATAATATAATATAATATAATATAATATAATATAATATAATATAATATAATATAATATAATATAATATAATATAATATAATATAATATAATATAATATAATATAATATAATATAATATAATATAATATAATATAATATAATATAATATAATATAATATAATATAATATAATATAATATAATATAATATAATATAATATAATATAATATAATATAATATAATATAATATAATATAATATAATATAATATAATATAATATAATATAATATAATATAATATAATATAATATAATATAATATAATATAATATAATATAATATAATATAATATAATATAATATAATATAATATAATATAATATAATATAATATAATATAATATAATATAATATAATATAATATAATATAATATAATATAATATAATATAATATAATATAATATAATATAATATAATATAATATAATATAATATAATATAATATAATATAATATAATATAATATAATATAATATAATATAATATAATATAATATAATATAATATAATATAATATAATATAATATAATATAATATAATATAATATAATATAATATAATATAATATAATATAATATAATATAATATAATATAATATAATATAATATAATATAATATAATATAATATAATATAATATAATATAATATAATATAATATAATATAATATAATATAATATAATATAATATAATATAATATAATATAATATAATATAATATAATATAATATAATATAATATAATATAATATAATATAATATAATATAATATAATATAATATAATATAATATAATATAATATAATATAATATAATATAATATAATATAATATAATATAATATAATATAATATAATATAATATAATATAATATAATATAATATAATATAATATAATATAATATAATATAATATAATATAATATAATATAATATAATATAATATAATATAATATAATATAATATAATATAATATAATATAATATAATATAATATAATATAATATAATATAATATAATATAATATAATATAATATAATATAATATAATATAATATAATATAATATAATATAATATAATATAATATAATATAATATAATATAATATAATATAATATAATATAATATAATATAATATAATATAATATAATATAATATAATATAATATAATATAATATAATATAATATAATATAATATAATATAATATAATATAATATAATATAATATAATATAATATAATATAATATAATATAATATAATATAATATAATATAATATAATATAATATAATATAATATAATATAATATAATATAATATAATATAATATAATATAATATAATATAATATAATATAATATAATATAATATAATATAATATAATATAATATAATATAATATAATATAATATAATATAATATAATATAATATAATATAATATAATATAATATAATATAATATAATATAATATAATATAATATAATATAATATAATATAATATAATATAATATAATATAATATAATATAATATAATATAATATAATATAATATAATATAATATAATATAATATAATATAATATAATATAATATAATATAATATAATATAATATAATATAATATAATATAATATAATATAATATAATATAATATAATATAATATAATATAATATAATATAATATAATATAATATAATATAATATAATATAATATAATATAATATAATATAATATAATATAATATAATATAATATAATATAATATAATATAATATAATATAATATAATATAATATAATATAATATAATATAATATAATATAATATAATATAATATAATATAATATAATATAATATAATATAATATAATATAATATAATATAATATAATATAATATAATATAATATAATATAATATAATATAATATAATATAATATAATATAATATAATATAATATAATATAATATAATATAATATAATATAATATAATATAATATAATATAATATAATATAATATAATATAATATAATATAATATAATATAATATAATATAATATAATATAATATAATATAATATAATATAATATAATATAATATAATATAATATAATATAATATAATATAATATAATATAATATAATATAATATAATATAATATAATATAATATAATATAATATAATATAATATAATATAATATAATATAATATAATATAATATAATATAATATAATATAATATAATATAATATAATATAATATAATATAATATAATATAATATAATATAATATAATATAATATAATATAATATAATATAATATAATATAATATAATATAATATAATATAATATAATATAATATAATATAATATAATATAATATAATATAATATAATATAATATAATATAATATAATATAATATAATATAATATAATATAATATAATATAATATAATATAATATAATATAATATAATATAATATAATATAATATAATATAATATAATATAATATAATATAATATAATATAATATAATATAATATAATATAATATAATATAATATAATATAATATAATATAATATAATATAATATAATATAATATAATATAATATAATATAATATAATATAATATAATATAATATAATATAATATAATATAATATAATATAATATAATATAATATAATATAATATAATATAATATAATATAATATAATATAATATAATATAATATAATATAATATAATATAATATAATATAATATAATATAATATAATATAATATAATATAATATAATATAATATAATATAATATAATATAATATAATATAATATAATATAATATAATATAATATAATATAATATAATATAATATAATATAATATAATATAATATAATATAATATAATATAATATAATATAATATAATATAATATAATATAATATAATATAATATAATATAATATAATATAATATAATATAATATAATATAATATAATATAATATAATATAATATAATATAATATAATATAATATAATATAATATAATATAATATAATATAATATAATATAATATAATATAATATAATATAATATAATATAATATAATATAATATAATATAATATAATATAATATAATATAATATAATATAATATAATATAATATAATATAATATAATATAATATAATATAATATAATATAATATAATATAATATAATATAATATAATATAATATAATATAATATAATATAATATAATATAATATAATATAATATAATATAATATAATATAATATAATATAATATAATATAATATAATATAATATAATATAATATAATATAATATAATATAATATAATATAATATAATATAATATAATATAATATAATATAATATAATATAATATAATATAATATAATATAATATAATATAATATAATATAATATAATATAATATAATATAATATAATATAATATAATATAATATAATATAATATAATATAATATAATATAATATAATATAATATAATATAATATAATATAATATAATATAATATAATATAATATAATATAATATAATATAATATAATATAATATAATATAATATAATATAATATAATATAATATAATATAATATAATATAATATAATATAATATAATATAATATAATATAATATAATATAATATAATATAATATAATATAATATAATATAATATAATATAATATAATATAATATAATATAATATAATATAATATAATATAATATAATATAATATAATATAATATAATATAATATAATATAATATAATATAATATAATATAATATAATATAATATAATATAATATAATATAATATAATATAATATAATATAATATAATATAATATAATATAATATAATATAATATAATATAATATAATATAATATAATATAATATAATATAATATAATATAATATAATATAATATAATATAATATAATATAATATAATATAATATAATATAATATAATATAATATAATATAATATAATATAATATAATATAATATAATATAATATAATATAATATAATATAATATAATATAATATAATATAATATAATATAATATAATATAATATAATATAATATAATATAATATAATATAATATAATATAATATAATATAATATAATATAATATAATATAATATAATATAATATAATATAATATAATATAATATAATATAATATAATATAATATAATATAATATAATATAATATAATATAATATAATATAATATAATATAATATAATATAATATAATATAATATAATATAATATAATATAATATAATATAATATAATATAATATAATATAATATAATATAATATAATATAATATAATATAATATAATATAATATAATATAATATAATATAATATAATATAATATAATATAATATAATATAATATAATATAATATAATATAATATAATATAATATAATATAATATAATATAATATAATATAATATAATATAATATAATATAATATAATATAATATAATATAATATAATATAATATAATATAATATAATATAATATAATATAATATAATATAATATAATATAATATAATATAATATAATATAATATAATATAATATAATATAATATAATATAATATAATATAATATAATATAATATAATATAATATAATATAATATAATATAATATAATATAATATAATATAATATAATATAATATAATATAATATAATATAATATAATATAATATAATATAATATAATATAATATAATATAATATAATATAATATAATATAATATAATATAATATAATATAATATAATATAATATAATATAATATAATATAATATAATATAATATAATATAATATAATATAATATAATATAATATAATATAATATAATATAATATAATATAATATAATATAATATAATATAATATAATATAATATAATATAATATAATATAATATAATATAATATAATATAATATAATATAATATAATATAATATAATATAATATAATATAATATAATATAATATAATATAATATAATATAATATAATATAATATAATATAATATAATATAATATAATATAATATAATATAATATAATATAATATAATATAATATAATATAATATAATATAATATAATATAATATAATATAATATAATATAATATAATATAATATAATATAATATAATATAATATAATATAATATAATATAATATAATATAATATAATATAATATAATATAATATAATATAATATAATATAATATAATATAATATAATATAATATAATATAATATAATATAATATAATATAATATAATATAATATAATATAATATAATATAATATAATATAATATAATATAATATAATATAATATAATATAATATAATATAATATAATATAATATAATATAATATAATATAATATAATATAATATAATATAATATAATATAATATAATATAATATAATATAATATAATATAATATAATATAATATAATATAATATAATATAATATAATATAATATAATATAATATAATATAATATAATATAATATAATATAATATAATATAATATAATATAATATAATATAATATAATATAATATAATATAATATAATATAATATAATATAATATAATATAATATAATATAATATAATATAATATAATATAATATAATATAATATAATATAATATAATATAATATAATATAATATAATATAATATAATATAATATAATATAATATAATATAATATAATATAATATAATATAATATAATATAATATAATATAATATAATATAATATAATATAATATAATATAATATAATATAATATAATATAATATAATATAATATAATATAATATAATATAATATAATATAATATAATATAATATAATATAATATAATATAATATAATATAATATAATATAATATAATATAATATAATATAATATAATATAATATAATATAATATAATATAATATAATATAATATAATATAATATAATATAATATAATATAATATAATATAATATAATATAATATAATATAATATAATATAATATAATATAATATAATATAATATAATATAATATAATATAATATAATATAATATAATATAATATAATATAATATAATATAATATAATATAATATAATATAATATAATATAATATAATATAATATAATATAATATAATATAATATAATATAATATAATATAATATAATATAATATAATATAATATAATATAATATAATATAATATAATATAATATAATATAATATAATATAATATAATATAATATAATATAATATAATATAATATAATATAATATAATATAATATAATATAATATAATATAATATAATATAATATAATATAATATAATATAATATAATATAATATAATATAATATAATATAATATAATATAATATAATATAATATAATATAATATAATATAATATAATATAATATAATATAATATAATATAATATAATATAATATAATATAATATAATATAATATAATATAATATAATATAATATAATATAATATAATATAATATAATATAATATAATATAATATAATATAATATAATATAATATAATATAATATAATATAATATAATATAATATAATATAATATAATATAATATAATATAATATAATATAATATAATATAATATAATATAATATAATATAATATAATATAATATAATATAATATAATATAATATAATATAATATAATATAATATAATATAATATAATATAATATAATATAATATAATATAATATAATATAATATAATATAATATAATATAATATAATATAATATAATATAATATAATATAATATAATATAATATAATATAATATAATATAATATAATATAATATAATATAATATAATATAATATAATATAATATAATATAATATAATATAATATAATATAATATAATATAATATAATATAATATAATATAATATAATATAATATAATATAATATAATATAATATAATATAATATAATATAATATAATATAATATAATATAATATAATATAATATAATATAATATAATATAATATAATATAATATAATATAATATAATATAATATAATATAATATAATATAATATAATATAATATAATATAATATAATATAATATAATATAATATAATATAATATAATATAATATAATATAATATAATATAATATAATATAATATAATATAATATAATATAATATAATATAATATAATATAATATAATATAATATAATATAATATAATATAATATAATATAATATAATATAATATAATATAATATAATATAATATAATATAATATAATATAATATAATATAATATAATATAATATAATATAATATAATATAATATAATATAATATAATATAATATAATATAATATAATATAATATAATATAATATAATATAATATAATATAATATAATATAATATAATATAATATAATATAATATAATATAATATAATATAATATAATATAATATAATATAATATAATATAATATAATATAATATAATATAATATAATATAATATAATATAATATAATATAATATAATATAATATAATATAATATAATATAATATAATATAATATAATATAATATAATATAATATAATATAATATAATATAATATAATATAATATAATATAATATAATATAATATAATATAATATAATATAATATAATATAATATAATATAATATAATATAATATAATATAATATAATATAATATAATATAATATAATATAATATAATATAATATAATATAATATAATATAATATAATATAATATAATATAATATAATATAATATAATATAATATAATATAATATAATATAATATAATATAATATAATATAATATAATATAATATAATATAATATAATATAATATAATATAATATAATATAATATAATATAATATAATATAATATAATATAATATAATATAATATAATATAATATAATATAATATAATATAATATAATATAATATAATATAATATAATATAATATAATATAATATAATATAATATAATATAATATAATATAATATAATATAATATAATATAATATAATATAATATAATATAATATAATATAATATAATATAATATAATATAATATAATATAATATAATATAATATAATATAATATAATATAATATAATATAATATAATATAATATAATATAATATAATATAATATAATATAATATAATATAATATAATATAATATAATATAATATAATATAATATAATATAATATAATATAATATAATATAATATAATATAATATAATATAATATAATATAATATAATATAATATAATATAATATAATATAATATAATATAATATAATATAATATAATATAATATAATATAATATAATATAATATAATATAATATAATATAATATAATATAATATAATATAATATAATATAATATAATATAATATAATATAATATAATATAATATAATATAATATAATATAATATAATATAATATAATATAATATAATATAATATAATATAATATAATATAATATAATATAATATAATA
Source organism: Geospiza fortis (assembly GCF_000277835.1). Lineage (NCBI taxonomy): Eukaryota > Metazoa > Chordata > Aves > Passeriformes > Thraupidae > Geospiza > Geospiza fortis. The sequence goes on along the minus strand of NW_005054656.1, from coordinate 85,364 downwards.
TAATATAATATAATATAATATAATATAATATAATATAATATAATATAATATAATATAATATAATATAATATAATATAATATAATATAATATAATATAATATAATATAATATAATATAATATAATATAATATAATATAATATAATATAATATAATATAATATAATATAATATAATATAATATAATATAATATAATATAATATAATATAATATAATATAATATAATATAATATAATATAATATAATATAATATAATATAATATAATATAATATAATATAATATAATATAATATAATATAATATAATATAATATAATATAATATAATATAATATAATATAATATAATATAATATAATATAATATAATATAATATAATATAATATAATATAATATAATATAATATAATATAATATAATATAATATAATATAATATAATATAATATAATATAATATAATATAATATAATATAATATAATATAATATAATATAATATAATATAATATAATATAATATAATATAATATAATATAATATAATATAATATAATATAATATAATATAATATAATATAATATAATATAATATAATATAATATAATATAATATAATATAATATAATATAATATAATATAATATAATATAATATAATATAATATAATATAATATAATATAATATAATATAATATAATATAATATAATATAATATAATATAATATAATATAATATAATATAATATAATATAATATAATATAATATAATATAATATAATATAATATAATATAATATAATATAATATAATATAATATAATATAATATAATATAATATAATATAATATAATATAATATAATATAATATAATATAATATAATATAATATAATATAATATAATATAATATAATATAATATAATATAATATAATATAATATAATATAATATAATATAATATAATATAATATAATATAATATAATATAATATAATATAATATAATATAATATAATATAATATAATATAATATAATATAATATAATATAATATAATATAATATAATATAATATAATATAATATAATATAATATAATATAATATAATATAATATAATATAATATAATATAATATAATATAATATAATATAATATAATATAATATAATATAATATAATATAATATAATATAATATAATATAATATAATATAATATAATATAATATAATATAATATAATATAATATAATATAATATAATATAATATAATATAATATAATATAATATAATATAATATAATATAATATAATATAATATAATATAATATAATATAATATAATATAATATAATATAATATAATATAATATAATATAATATAATATAATATAATATAATATAATATAATATAATATAATATAATATAATATAATATAATATAATATAATATAATATAATATAATATAATATAATATAATATAATATAATATAATATAATATAATATAATATAATATAATATAATATAATATAATATAATATAATATAATATAATATAATATAATATAATATAATATAATATAATATAATATAATATAATATAATATAATATAATATAATATAATATAATATAATATAATATAATATAATATAATATAATATAATATAATATAATATAATATAATATAATATAATATAATATAATATAATATAATATAATATAATATAATATAATATAATATAATATAATATAATATAATATAATATAATATAATATAATATAATATAATATAATATAATATAATATAATATAATATAATATAATATAATATAATATAATATAATATAATATAATATAATATAATATAATATAATATAATATAATATAATATAATATAATATAATATAATATAATATAATATAATATAATATAATATAATATAATATAATATAATATAATATAATATAATATAATATAATATAATATAATATAATATAATATAATATAATATAATATAATATAATATAATATAATATAATATAATATAATATAATATAATATAATATAATATAATATAATATAATATAATATAATATAATATAATATAATATAATATAATATAATATAATATAATATAATATCTTTAGTATAGTTTTAGTATAGCATAATATAATATAATATAATATAATATAATATAATATAATATAATATAATATAATATAATATAATATAATATAATATAATAATAAATCAGCCTTCCAAGAGCATGGAGTCAGATTCTTATCTCTCTCACCTCATCCTGGGGACCCTCACAAACACCACAATTAGTGACCCTGAGTGTGTGGAGTTGAAAAGCAGCTCCCTGCTCTCTGCAGGGCCCAGAGGGCTTTGAAGGGAGGGACACTCTGGGTTTGAACTCAAATCCCATATAAAACTAAAGAATAACTTTAATTTTTCCTGGTGATTTTACTTTAGAGACGTGCAGCTGGGGCAGACTGTTAAACACCCTCACAAAGAGCTGATCTGTGTGTTGTCACTTGTGGCCCCAATTCCTTCATTCCCATCCTTTGAACATTGCCCTCTTCACTTTCAGAGAGCTCGGATGAGCTTTTCAACCTCACATGCTGTTGATGTTTTCAACAACATATTCCCTTTATTTCTTTTATCAGCATGATTAGCAATGTCCTCAGTGGAACCACCTCCAATATCCCAAAAGGAGGTTGTCTGGGGGTGGTGCTAACCAACCCTCTCTCCCCTTTTTCTGCAGAGACACGGATGACCCTGACCCAGGACTGTTGTTTTATGCAGCTTCAAATAAAAGTGTGAGGTTAGGCCTGACCTTGGGAAGGAAGGAAAATGTGAGCACTATCCTCTCCTGCTGTGTGGTTCTGCTTCTATTTCTTCCCTGTGGGGTAGGATATATTCACCAAATTTCTACACACACCTTGATCATTGCAGTGCTATACAGCATTTGCTTCCTTTTATTTATTTTTTTTTCCAGTTGTGATCTCTGTACCATATTTTATTTTTTCATTTGCTCCAAGGAGGAATCTGGTCCACTTGATCATGGATGGTTTAATAGCAATAAATCTTTCACTGCCTTTGTGCTTGCAGAACAACTATTTGGTGTGCTATCACACTTTCTTTTGCATTCTTTACAGTCTTTTTATCCATTCAGAATTGCAAGAAAAGCCTCAAGGATTTCCTGCTGGGCTGTGCTATATAGTTTTGTAATGTGTTCTAAGGAACTGGCAGCAGCAGGACTTCTGGGCATTTACTTGTCAGCAGAGGTTGATCCACTTTTAAGCATTCCTGGGTTTTGTTTTGGATTTTTTTTTTTTTTAACTTGACAAGACACCATTAGGGTGAACAGTTCTGCACAGTAACAGAACACACATTTTTTACCCAAAGAAGGCTATAAATAGAATAACATTAGGAATCAAATCACTCTGTCTCTGGCAAAAGATGAGCTCTTATTCAGGTTGGGAATAAAGCCTCTTGGCAGCAAACTCTGTCAAACCCTGCCAAAATCCCTGCTTATTCTGGGTGGAAGCTGCCTCTTAGCAGGGCCCTGATGGCATTGCTGCAGTTCAGGCTCTAAGAGTGTTTCCACTGGAACCCCCCCTGCTCAGCAGCTGCCACTCAAAAGTTAAAGCTCTCTTTAGAATGAAGCCTGGCACAAAGGGCAGAGACTTTGGGAAGCTCAAACAATGATTTTAGAAGGTCTGTAGGTTTCCTTTTCAAGCTAGGAGATGCAGAGATGCTGCTCTCATCTTGCTGACTTTTCTCTCTGGCCACACCATCCCTGGATGCTGTTACGTTGTTCTTTTATACAGATTTTTATCCAAAAAAATGTAAAGTTAGAAGTCTAACAAGGTCAGTCAGGAGTCACAGTGTGTGCTCATACAGTCACAACATCAGGCTGCATTTCTATTCTGAGTTTCCAGATATTTTTAAATTATCTGGGGACAAAAAAAAACCCCAACACCAAACAATTCAATTTCTCGTGACACTTCAGTTAAGTACCAGCCCCATGAGAAATCTTGTTTTCTGTGTCATCAAACAGTTTAGATTTGAATTTTGCATGGATACACAGAAGCTGAAAACTGATGAAAATGTTGAAATATCATGTGCTATGAACAGGTGGATACAATATGCAACATGTGAGTTTTAAAAGTTAGCTGTAGCAAATCTTTAGCTACTGGGAGTGCAGTTTCAGAATTTCATTTTCCCTTTAAGTAATGTCAGTGATCCAACTGCCTAGGCAGAGCCAAATGAGAAATCAGAATGAAAATCATAAAACTGCCAGTCCTCAATTCCATTTTCTTCAAGAAACTCTTTCCAACAGTTTCATTTTCCTAATGCCCTGCATTGTTTTAGATCCTATACTGAGATTACTTTTAGTGGGAAATGACTGAAAGGGGAGGGAAGATAAACCCAGTTCAGTTTTCAAATTACTTTGTAGCTCTTTTCTCTTGATGTGTGCAGCAGAGAAAAGGTGTGGAGGAAAGGAACTCCACCTAAAAGAACCTGTTATATTAACCAGGGGGAAAAGAGCTCAAATTTACCAATGGTCTCCATGGTGTCCCTCTCCTCTATCAGCAGCTGGGCTCTGGGAATGTCTATGTGCATCCTCAGTGTTTGCTGCTGCTTGTTAAGTGTGTCTGATGTCCTGGTGTTCTTGCTGAAAACAAAAGAGAAATGAAGACATTAACATTCAGCCTAAATGAAAAGATATTTGCAAACTTCCTCGCTTTCAATCTGTCCAGCTCAAAAACACCAGTGTGACCATAATCAGCAGAAACCACTCATCCATTTGATTTTGCCCTCTTCAGAGCAAGTGTATTAATTTATTGCACGTGGCCAGGCATTAGATCAAATTTCACACAGTTTTCTTCAAGGGCTGTCATAATGAAATTAATAAAAACACTTTGGAAGATGGATCTTTTCTTTCACTCTTCATGAATCTGAGTAAAGCAACACACAGCTGATCAAACAGGTTGGTAGGAAAATGATGTCTTGAGTAATTTCTAATTGTTTTTTTATCTTTTCATTATTTTTAATTAGCTAAGTTTCAAATGTCACTTCCACTGATAAATGAAAAAGCAAATTAATAACTAAGCATACTATTAATAGATTGCATAAAATAAATAAAGGCTTTAGTCCCATTGATGTTCCAAGACAAAAATTGCAAATCTTGTTTACATTTGTGGATTATGTCTAATTGATTGATGCAATAATCTAAAAAAGAACATAAAGCAATTATTTTATCATCATGCAAATTGAAACAATTTTATTTTGAAGTTTGTGTACCAGAAAATGACTTCTTAAATGAGCTGTCTACCAAAAGCAAATGAAAATGGATGGTAAAACCAAGTGCCACAGTCATTTCTAGCACAGAGCTTGCACCAAAAATCCTTCAGATTGCACAAAACAGGAACATTTTGCCCTTTTAGATGTAATTAATCTCTGGATGAAATGAAATATTTGCAAATACTTCACGCAGGCAGGCTGTGGAGAGTTGAGACAAATCAGCCAGCAGCGTGATCCAGGTGCTCAGGCTTCAAAGAGCTGTAAGATCCAAGTGGAGGCTCATTTTCTCATTTTGTAGCGTAAAATAGCTGCAGATCACTCAGTTTAATTCTGCTTTGGCAGTGAATTATTGCTGTTGATGGAATCAGCAGAGGACTGTTAAAGGGATAAGCTCAGTTCTTCTGTGAGCACAGGAGATTAATCCACGTGTGATGAGCCCACATCTCCAGGAAATCTGTGTTAACTTCCTGCTGTGTCTCCATGCCAGCAAGCCCTGATTACCTCAGGTTTGGACATTCTCCTAGAGACTCTTTTTGGAGGAATTTTCTAGCCATGTGGTCAGTGGCTGTGCTCCAAATCCAAGGGTGAGATCCTCAAGGCACCTGGCAGCACCTCTCCGATTTTCACCTCCTGGTTTCCCTGCTGTTGTGGTCCCCGACATCATTAACACCATCTATACAACCCAATTTTAATGTCCCTCTTCTCCTGGGTGATTAGATGGTGCTGTTCCCATCACATACACATGGGTATTTGAAATGCATTCAAAAAGGTCACAACTGGTGCCTCATTCAATCACCATGGGAGCAAAATATCAGGAGAGCCTCCCAAGGGCTTCCAGATTTTCTCCATATATAATCAGGGGAGAATGGTCATCACAGGCTCTTACTAAAAATCATAAATTTTAAAAGACATGCAGTATTGGAAAATGCAGGTAAATTCCACACTGGTGTTCTCTAAGTCTCTGCACGGAGTGGATGCCACTCAAGTTGCTGAAATGTTAAGAGAATCAGACAGTAATATTTTATCTGCATGCCAAATGTGCTTGGATACAGGCCCTCGGGAAGTTGGACTGCTCTGGATTTGCCCAAAGTTGTAGAAGAGCAAATGTAGAGCACCTGTTCCAGTGCCTCACTGCCCTCTGAGCAAAGAATTTTTCCCTAATATTTAATCTGAATCTGCCCTCTTTCAGTTTAAAGAAGGAAACTGATTTTTTTTTAATGTCCAATTTCAATAATCCAATAGTTACAGGATGCACAGAGTCAGATACATCTGTGCAGTCCATAACTGAGTCTGGGAAAAGCATCCCTGCACCCCTCTGCACCCACTGGGGATGCAGGAGACCAAGGGATGGGATCAGAGTCCTGCTCAGAGAATGCAGATCCCAGAATGCCAGAGCTGGAGCTCCTCAGCAGGATGAATGCTCTGCATTTCCATTATTAGAAAGTACTCAACCAACACTGGAAGCATCGTTTGGACCACAGGGAGCAGGAGCAGAGTTTTCCCCAGATTTGCAGATTCACTGCTCACCTGACAAGAGAGAATCCCCAATCCCAACCTTGGCTGCAGGGACAGCTCCATGCAAAATATGTGGGAGGTTTTTCAAGCCAGAACTGGAACTCAGGCCTCTCTGTATATTCAGGAATATTCCCTGCTATTCTTGAGAGTTATTCCTTGGTTTGTGGGCTGTCTCTCCTCCTCCTTGCTGAGCTAATTAATTCCCCTGCATGCAGCAGTGACATGGGGTGTCCAAACACAGCACAGGCACTTGGCAGAAGCAAGGGGGTTGTTGCTGATTAGGATGCTGTCTCATTCTGGCTCAGGGAATTTTGAATTCTTTTTTTTTTTTTCTTTGCAGACCACAACAGCTCAGCTTTCAAGTTATAAATTCCTAAAGTGCCAACAGCAATGAAGAGCCTCTAGGGCTTGGAAACAGGGCAAAGAAGGTTTCACTTTTGAAGCTTCCTAAACTAAATGCAGGCAAAAAATATTTTAATGGTCTGGTGGATGAGGAGTCCAATGATTAATTCTTTAAAGGGATAAAATGTATCTATCTTTATTTTTTTAATATTTACAGACATAAAATCCCCAAACATAAGCGTGTTGGTTTTTTTGGTTTTTTTTTATTTTTACTTATCAGACCTTGTAAGGATCTGTGTAAAATAGAATTAATTCCCTCTGGTTCAAAGAATCTCTGAGCTCCAAATCATTAGGCACTGGGAGCCCATCAGGAGACTGGGTCACAGAATCATGGCTTGGGTTGGCAAAGACCTTAAAGATTATCTCAATCCAACCTTATGCCACGGGCAGGGACACCTCCCACTATCCCAGGTGCTCCAAGCCCTTTCCAGCCTGGCCTTGGACACTTCCAGGCATGAAGAATCCACAACTTCTCTGCACAACATGTTCCAGTGCCTCACTGCCCTCTGAGTAAAGAGTTTTTTCCTAATATTTAATTAAACCTGCCCTCTTTTAGTTTAAACCCCTTGCCTGTCACAGACACATTTTATGAAAAATCCTTTGCCAGGATCTTTTTTTCCTAAGAAGCTGAGAGGCCCCAGAAACAAAATGTAAACAATAATTATCTGCTGCTGTGGAATGCAATAGGTGAAGCTTTGATTGGTCTCATGTGGTTGTTTTTAATTAATGGCCAATCACAGTCCAGCTGTCTCAGACTCTCTGGTCAGCCACAAGATTTTATTATCATTCCTTTCTATTCCTTTCTAGCCTTCTGATGAAATACTTTCCTTCTATTCCTTTAGTAAAGTTTTAATCTATCATTTTCTTTTAATATAATATATATCATAAAATAATAAATCAGCCTTCTGAAACATGGAGTCAAGATTCTCATCTCTTCCCTCATCCTGGGACCCCTGGGAACACCACCACACTTTCCCCTTTTCCTGTCACTGTCTGCCCATATCAAAGTCCCTCTCCTTTTCCTAAGCTCCTTCCAGGAAATGAAAATGCCTCAATGAGATCCCCCCAAAGATTTTTCCATCCTGAAGAATCCCTCAGTATTCTCATTAATTTGCTGTGTTCTTTTACTCTGCTGAAGTTCCTGCTTTTGTCACTATTTAAAACAGGTATTTGGGCAGGTATTTGGTCTGAGTGCAGCTTTTATGTTGAGTCTGTGGATAAAAATGCCTTTTCCACAGCAAGTACATTGTACAGACATTTTGAAAGAGCCCACAGTTTGTTGTAAAAACATATGGGAAACTAAATCAGAACATTTGGGGATAGAAGATTCTTCACCTTGTGTTCAAAATTTGAAAATTCACTGAATGGCTAAACAGATTCACAGTGAACTGTCACACAAAGTGTGGCTGGACTGATGCTTTCACCCAAAAGAAACATTAAAATCTGTGCTTATCCAACAGCAGGGGTTTTTATTTGTGAGTGTAAGGTATCACCAATGAGTTGTGCAATTCCCATTAAACTGCTGACTTATCCTGCTCCACAGACATTTGGCTTACACAGCCAAAGCCGGGGACTCTCAAAGCAAAGGCTAAAGCTCCATTTTTAATCCTCTTTACACACACTCATGAAAATCTCCTCAGAGGGAAAGATACACAGAGCTCTCTCCAGGCCTCACATCTTCCTACCAAGCAGGGAATCATCTTGTCTGCCCTCTCTCCAAATACTCCCTTTCTTGATAGTTTTATCAGAGCAGATTTTGGTGAAATCATAAAGATAAAATGTATCAGGGGCTTTATCATATGTGACTGTTGTTTTGGAGAGGGCCTATTATCATTTGATTATTCACATGCTGCATCTTCAGGAACATCTGTTGTTTGTGGGTAGCTCAGGTTTCGTTTGAATTTATTTCACAGATTTGTCACAAATGAGAGTTCCCAGTTCTGGCATGTCTGTAAATACAAGCCTATACCCCCCATTTCCTCTGAAGTTCTGATTTAACAGTTATTTGCCTTTGTTCAAACTTTTAGAAAAGAAATATAAAATATGCTTAAAGATTACTTGTTAATAAATGAGGTGAGAGGAACTGGTTTGACGACCATGTTTCAATGCTGGTGAAAGGAAAATCCAAATGGAATGGTGGCAGATGAGTTACCTGGAAAAACTGCTCTGAACCAAGGACTGAGAGGGGACCTGGCTGCTCCCTGAGTACATCAGGCAGGG
>NW_005054656.1:75257-75845 GCF_000277835.1 Geospiza fortis | reverse complement strand
AGCCCTGAGGCTCTGCAATGGCCTTGCAGAAGTGGTGGCAAGGCTTGTGAAGGCAGCCAGGGTGGGGGCAGAGCATTACCAGCTTTGCAGGGGCTCTGAGTGGCTGTCCCTGGGACATGGGTCTCCATGCTGGGGTTTCAGCTGCTCCCTGCTGGGTTTCTTCAGGGTGATGCCTCAGGTTTGAGCTTTTCTATGTTTCACATTCTGTTCTGCTTTAGTGTGTAGGTCTGGGCTTCGTATTATGGGATGGTGAGCTCCGTGCACAGAGCAGGGAGCTGGAATGGGACAATGAACTGCAAGGTGCAAATGGAGCAGAACTGATCCCAGGGACAGACCCCGTGCCCGGCCGTGCATTTTGGGGCCATTTTGGTTCATCTTGGGTGCAGCCCTGGCTGGGCTCTGCTGCTGCCCAAGGTGCATCCATGGAGGAGATGCTTTGAATAAATCTCTGCTTTATTCTTTAGCTCTGCCCAGCCTCTGCTCAGGGTCAGCCTTCACAAGGCATCAAGGGAACAGACTTGCTGTGTGTGCTGATCTGTGCTGTCTTCTGTGCCACCAGAAACCACCAGGGCAAATGTTCCTGAAGCT
>NW_005054656.1:74813-75234 GCF_000277835.1 Geospiza fortis | reverse complement strand
CGGGCAGCCAGGGAGGGGATGACCTGGACTGCATGACCAGTTCTGTTAACATCACTGGGTTTATTCAGATATGATGGCATAGAGCTGAATTTACACCAAACCCATCTGTCACCGTGTCTTTGCTGAGTTCATTCTTACAATAGAAGTGAAATTTATCACGGGTGAGGAAGTCTGGAGTGTGGTTCGTGTGGTGAAATATCTATGACATTCTCAAATTTGTTGCTGGAATATAAAAAATATTTTCTAGCAACCCCAAATTCATTTGAACTCAAAAATAATCCCTTGGCAATCCCAGTTTCAAATATATGCAGTGGTTCTAAAGTTCAATATTTTCCCTAGACAAAACAATAAACACTGAAGTTATGAAATTTCCATCTTTGAAAGAATTGTGGTGCCAGAATAGTCATTATGATGCAATTCA
>NW_005054656.1:42925-74793 GCF_000277835.1 Geospiza fortis | reverse complement strand
GATGGAACAGAAGTGAAAAATAATAAATGGATTTACCTGCTCTTTTATACCTTTGGGTATAAGCAGCTAAAACCAGTGAATTACATAAACAGAGCTGCAAAGTTTAGAGATATTCACAGCCAGGAATTTATGGCCTTTAATCAGATGATCTCTGAAGAGCAATTACTTTGATACATATTATGAAAATATTTTTTCAGAGTGGGAAAAATGTCCAAATGGACCTACATAGCTTCTATGATTTAATCTAACACGAGTTATCAGGTTTTTTTATCATTGTAGCTCCTCACATTATCCACAAAGTGTTTTCTTCCTCTCATGTCTGACCACCAGGGCAAAACAGTTCTCAAAGGACAGACAAATGGTGTGTTTTGGAAAAGGGTTTAGGAATAAAAAGTTTACTTCTCCTTTTGTCCCTCTAGCAATTCTGAAATATGATACTATAATTAACAGACATTTTTCAGTTTAAAAAATACAATAAAATTCAATTTGTTCTTACCTCATAAGCATTTCAGCCAAACTCTTTGCATCTAGAAGAAAATAGAGGAAATGTCATCACAAATCAAAATCTATTTGAGAGATGCATTATTAACAAGTGATTTGAATCAGCCATGTGTAACACCACAGTTGTTTCTAGATCAATGGCAAGAATAAAAGTGTCTCAAAGTCTCTACTTTTGCTGAAATTGCATTTCTGCTCCAAAGTCCTGTTTAGTTCCTCAGTAGCAGCAAAGATGATAAGAGAAATACAAGCTACCATTGGCTTAACTAGAAAAAAAACCCTACATAAACATATTAGAAATAGGAACAATTTAACAAATAACGAAGAACTCAGCTCTTTTGTGCTATGGGTAGCAAATGAACAGGTGAGGGAAGAAGAAAAGGCTCAAGACACTGGCAAGGGGCTCAAAGACCTTGGCACAAAGTCAAAGACACCTGTGCCTTTGATTTTAGCCCATGGAAACAATTCCCAACTTTGTGTGAAAATTTACAAACCACAAAAGTTTGAATAGAATAATAGTTAATTTGTCACAGAGTAAAAAAGTAAAATTTTAGGGATTTAGAATGGGGGTTCAAGAAGCAAGATAAAAGAATCTAAGTGTGTCCTCTTCTTGTCCTACATCTTCTGCTGTGATGGTGACACTTTTAGAATTGTTTAAACTAAAGGCAGACTGTCTAACATAGGTAATAAGTATTAGAAAATTATTATAAATAAAATACACGTAATTCTTAATACAAAAAACTAACACCGCCCCAAAAGTGAACAGTGTGCCACAAACCAACCTGCCAAACAAACCTCAACAAGTCAGAAAAAGAACATAACAGATAAAGAAAAACAAACACCCTTAAAAACCAGAGCTGAAAAATCTTGACTTCTTTGATCACAGAGCTAGGAAAAAAGACTTTTTAATACCTTGAAAGCCATTTCAAACACACAAAACCTGAAAAATTAGTAGTTATCAACCTGTCAATTCCAAACCAGATGTGAGCAAGGGAGAGCTCCAGGGAGTCAATTTAGAATCCCAGAATCCCTGAGGTTGGAAAAGACCTCCAAGAGTCCCAGCTGTGCCTGATTCCCACCTTGTCCCCAGCCCAGAGCACTCAGTGCCACCTCCAGGGGACACCTGCAGGGATGGGCACTGCAAAGCTCCCTGGGCAGCCCCTGCCAAGGCCTGAGCTCCCTTTCCATGGGCAAATTCCTCCTGGTATCCAACCTGAACTTCCCCTGGCACAAACTTGCTTGGTTGCACTCAAATATGAATATTTCCCCACTAGCAATAATTCAAAATACTGCTGGGTGTTCAGAGTATGGCTACACATGAAACAGAGGATGGTTCATTCCCACATGGATCAGCGCTGCAAAATAAGACACTGCTGAAGGAAAAATATTCCTCCTGTTCTTGTCGTTGCTGCTATTATTAGCAGAGAATCTTTTGGGGCTATAATTATTTCAATACTTATCAGTTCAAAAGGCACAGCTGAAGTTTGGTTTTTCAGGTAGGCTTCTGTAAAACTCTATCAACATAATACATGAATTTCTGTGGTATCATCCAGCAGAAACAGGCAGCTCTGCTTTGTTCTCCTGCAGTCTGCTGCTAAACAAACTCACTCAAAATGCTGATTCCCAAGTCCTTAAGTTTATCACACAGCAACAAAGCAGCCTTTTGTGCAACCAAGTGAAGCAAATCTGAGAAGAAAGCAATTCCAAGTTCTAAGTCTTCAAACAACTCTTATATGGAAGTTTACATTTCTTCTTTTATCTGCTTCTTGTAAATCTACCAGCACCTGCCAAGACATTTACTGAATTTATCTTTGTTTCCTCCATCCCACTTTTTTTATTCCTCAATCACCTCTTGGGTCTGCAACACCTACAACAATTTCCTTACTTGTGATCCTATTAAATATCCTGCTTTTAAAATGCCAAGGATGCAGGCAGAAACAAGCCACATCTTAACACATCTCTATAGCTTGTCTTGTACTCCTTTTTAAAAGGAATGGACAGAGGGCTCTTTTTATTCATTAAAAAATCTCAGCAAAACCCTTTTTATCCACTTTTCTGAATTGTATTTATCTGACACAGTGCCAGCTTGCCTCTCTTAGGCTTTATTCCTCACCTACCACTGGAGAAGCTGGAATTCTGTGCTCCCTCTAGCTTTGTTTGCTTTACTTTTTCATTTTTAACCTTCTTCCATCCCTTTCCAGCCCAAAGCATGGAAGATTCATGGTGGAGGGAAGGATGGTTCATCTGGAGTGTCTCATCTAAAACAAACATTTATTTTGGGCACTCAGAATTCCTATTTTTCACCTGGAATGAGATTCTCTTTGCCATTAACACCTGGAAGTGGCAGTGCCTAACAGATGACAATATCTTTGCCATCAGTCATAAACCAAAAGACCAACACTGCTGCTCCCAAAGGAGTTTTGTTACTGACTTCCAAAAACCCAGGAAAGGACAAATTTCTTCAGAAGAATACAAAAAAGCCAAACAAAGACAACACAATAATAATAATGACATTGGTTGCAAGTAATGGGGTTGTTTTTAGCAAATTTTATGATGCTTCTTGCTATTCTAGCAGCACCAGGATCATGAAGACCCTGTGTACACATTCTCCCTCTGGCATACATAATCAGGGTGGTTTAATATGCAAATATTGTTTTCATTCAGCCAGCAGCTTTTTGAAGCAATTGCTGCCTCCTTAAGTGAAGTCTGTGGATATTTGTGCAAGGAATTCACAACTCAAGAAAAGCAGAAAGGACAAAACTGAAAATTATTACAATGTACTTAGCTATTTTTTTTTATTTAAAAGTTTTCTTTTTGTAATTTTTTATCAGGTTTAAATGGCAAAAAATCTCCCTCAGATGTTCTCAGGTGCTGCACAGCACACAGATGATTTCCATGCTGCACCTGGAGAAAAATTCACACCAATTCATGCACGTGGCACAGAAGTTCTTGTTAACACATGTTGATCCTTGGTTAAAGAGATGCACAGGAGACTGTGCACCTTCAGTAAAAAATAACATGAGACATCAGCAACACCATGTATAGAGTCAAAAGCTGAATGAGGAAGTACTGAAGGGAAAAAATTCAATCAGCTGACTTTAAATTTGTTAATTATCCAAGCAGGGTGAGCAGAACTGCTGGAGTTAATGATGGGCACACAGGTTGGTGTGGCGTGGGACAAAAACAAAGCTGTCAGGAATATGAAGGGCTCCTCTGTATCCATCAAACCAAAATCCAGAAGCCTAAAAGTGAATATCACAGAATCACGGAATGGGTTTGGATGGAAGGACCCTTAAAGATCATCTCATCCCATCATCCTACCTCCTGCCATGGCAGGGACACCTTCCACTGTGCCAGGCTGCTCCAAGCCCCAGTGTCCAACCTGGCCTTGGGCACTGCCCAGGATCCAGGGATGGAATTCCATCCCAGCCCCTGCCCACCCTGCCAGGGAACAATTCCTCATTCCCAAGATCCCATCTAATCCTACTCTCTGTTAGTTTGAAGCCATTCCCCCTTGTCCTGTCACTCCAGTTCCTTGTGAATATTCTGTTTCCATCTTTCTTGTCAGCTCCTGCAGGCCCTGCAAGGCCACCCTGAGCTCAGGCCAAAGCTTCTCCTGTGCAGGTGAACAATGCCAGCTGTGCCAGCCTTTCCTGCCAGCAGAGCTGCTCCATCCCTCTGCTCATCCTGGAGCCTCCTCTGGGCTCTCTGCAGCAGCTCCAGCTCCTCCCTGCGCTGGGACCCCTCTATAAGAACATCATGTGTCCAAAACATCAGCTCCAGGAGAAATGTTATTGTCACAAGCCAATGACAGAGATTTTAATGTGCTTTTCCTGCTTTCCCTTTTGATCAGCTGGTTGACGATCCTTTCTAAAACAAGCCAGCATCCCTGGCTGTGTCCTATCACCTCCCAGCTGTGAGATGGTGAAAGCAGGGCTTGGGAAGGGAGCATGGATGACAGAGGGAAGGAGATGATCTCTGCTCCAGTCAAGCATCACTTCAGTAAAAAAGCCACAGCCATCACTTTTCTCTGCTGGCACAGCCACCTTTAAAATTCTTAACACACATTGCCCCCTGGGAAATCAGGGACAGTGATGGAGTTTTAAATTGCATCCTGCCACTCCTGAACCATCACGCCATCCTTTCTGCTTGTGTTAAGGTGAATTGGATTCAAAAACAAGGGGAAAACCATTCCAGGAGTAGCAGAGCTGGGTTAATGGCCAGAAGGAGCATTAAACCATCAGGCTTCCCTTTGAGAATATCTGCTGAACTCCGGAATTTGTGACCTTTTTGTGTCACCTGGCTGGTGGAACAACTAAACTGGGCAAAAATCAGGACTTTGCTGAGAAATCTGTTTTCTTTATAAAGGAGGAAAAAAAAATGTTTAATTGTCCCCACATCCAGACAAGTGGTAAAAGGATCAAGAATAGAGAGGCTGCTGTTCTTCAACAGAAATGGGAACTCAAACCCATTGTCCATAAGCAGGGACACAAATGTTTGCATGCAGAGGACCCTGCAAATAAATCTGCAATTCCCTCTCCTCTTTGTCAAACAGGTTCAAAAAACCCCACACATCTGCAGCCACAAAATCAAGAGTTACATCTGTAATTCGCACTAATTATTTTAGAAGGTCCCACTGTGGAGATTATTTTTCTGATGTAGACTAGAGGAAATTCTGATTTAGGAAAAAGGAATATTGTGCCTCAAAGAAACCCCACCAGGTCATACAAACCAAATGATAATGTGATATTTCCCTTTCAAAAGTTGTATGAAAGTTAATCACAACAAATACTAGAGAAAACCATTTCTTCTTTAGTTAGGAATTCAGAAAAAACTTGCACACATTTGTTTTAGAAAACTTAGTAAGTTCTCTGGAACACCAATATTATTGTCAGGAAAGCTTTTAGAACATGAAGTTTCTGCTCCAGAAGAGCAGAAAATGTCAAACATGGGACCAGTCTTCAAAAAGAATGAGCAAAAAAATTCTGAATTACTTAAGTCCTACCAGTTTGATCTTGGCAATGCACAAAATAATAATAAAAAAGAATTGAGTGGAGCTTAATGAAAAGAATTAAAAGGATAATTGAGGCCAATCAATACAGACTTGTGGTCAAGCAGCCATGTCAAACAAAGTGGATCTTTAAAAAAAATGAGATTAAAATTTGCTGAGAATTAATGACATTGAAAAAAGCTCTCACTGGGATATGATTAAATCACAGTAAAAGATCATTTATGTTTCCCTAAAACAAAGTTTCAGTAACTCAAACTATTTTAACAGAAAGTAGCATGATGCAAAAATTAACACAGTAGCTATTTAAAATGGATTTCAACATATTCAGACCCAAAATTGAATAATTCTTCAGTAATTTTTTTTGTCAGGGACATTTATCAGTGGTCTGGAGTAAATAAAATAATATCTGATAAAAGTTTGCAAGTGACACAAGAATTTGGTAGCTAAAATATAAGGAAAATGCCAGATCACTAAGAAAATAATCTGGATTATAAAGTCATACATCAAGATCACAAACCAGGGCTGTACAACAGGGAATGTTTTCCTGTTTCAGAGCAATCAGAGAACTGGCAAATGATCTCAATGAATAAAACGTTAAGGATGTAAAGGATGGGAAAATTAGAGAGGAAAATTAAAATATATTCATCTGTTTCATTTACCAATTAAAGCATTAAGAAATGACTTGGTTACCACCATGTGGAAAGGATATCCTTGGAGACTGAAAATGATACACAAAAGAACTTCTGTACTCTAGAGAAGACAGGACCAGATGGGATGTCGAGCTGTAGTGTGACAAATTCAGCTAAGTGAGACACAACTTTTACAGAAATGGTACTTAAATACTGATGTCTTTTATCAAAAGTACTGATGAAATCTTTTCCACTGCCTGTGTTTAAGTGAAGTTCCAATATTTTTCTAAATTCCTAATTTCTGAAATAGTTCATAGAAATTTTATTTTATGCAAAAGCCACCCTGGTCAGTGATCATCATCCTTCCTCAAGGGACTGTAACTCAAGATTCTATGAATACCTGTAAATTAACCATGAAAAAATAATGGGCAGAAACATCATTTTCTAGAGCCAAAGGGCTCGAGATGTCCTACTCATTACTGGATGGAATTCCACAGTTTTTCTAAGAAGATAAGATAACACTTTCTTTTTCTTTACCACATTTTTTTTAATGAAAAAACCCAAAACTGGAAAGGTAAATGGCTTGCAAGGTTTTGAAGGAAAAGTGATTATACAAGCTAAAGCATCCACATGTCCTGATTTCCAGGGCTGTGTATGAACCATAAGGTTGGTTGTCCTTTTTTATATATGAATTTGTCCATGCTTTTTATCTTTTTTTTAACTCCAGAATATTGTTAGAAAGGACAAAATTAGACCAGAAAAGAGAGAAGCAGGAAGGTCAGAAGGAAAACATAGCATTGGCCGTGGTTTTAATAGGTACCATAATCACATTTGGTTAAAATACAAACAACTAATCAATTTCGTGGCTCCTGGAAAAGATTGGGCTTATTTTTTGTAGGTGAGAAATTGTTTTACTATTAATTCAGGTTTGGATTTGAAAGGATTTTCCTGAATACCTTCAGAAAATACCTTCCCAAAATACCTTTTCCAGTGCAAAAGCTAGAGGGCAGCAGTGTCAGACTGCAAGGGTCAAAAACTTGGCTGTGGCTCAGCCAGGGGTTTTTGCTAGAAAATGATGAAGCTGAATGAATTCACAGATCTAAATCTTATTCACATAACAAACAACAGAATTTGAATAAGGATCAGAGGAAAATGCAGATCAGCAACAATGAAAAGTCAGTGAACAATGAAGTGTTGTGTAAGTTCTATTATAAAAAATCATGGGGAAAATGTGGTAACAAATCTGAGAAAATCTGGTTGTGTGTTCTATCCTACTAAAATCTGGCTACTTTCATTTTATAATTTGGAAATAATGGTTAGCATCTGCTGGAAAACTGAGATTCCCTCATCTTCAGAACATCTGATTTCATCCTTCAAAAAAAAATCTACTTAAGGGTCGTTGAGGGAAACAAACAAACAACAAAAAAAGGAAAGCAAATCAATAAGAAATATCTTCCTTTCCCCCATGCAAAACAATAACAATGTACATATTAATAAATTTTTTAGAAACTTCTGACCAAATGAAAAAGAAGGAATTTCTACAGAAAACACACACACTCTGTTCTGTACTGCAGGAAAATGATCCCAGCTGGGGATTGCACACTTTGGTCACGTGCAGCCCCACTCCTGTTTTCATGTTGAGAAGTTCCACAGACACCCCCTTACCTCGGAGCCTCTTCAGCCTCTGCTCCCTCCTCCTCCTCCTGACGATCAGCAGCATCACAAAGAGCACCAAGACCCCCACCAAGATACAGGAGATGGTCACCAGCATCTTCAGCCCTTCGTTGGTCCCCAGCCCTTCCTCACTTTGCACAACCGACTTGATGAGGGGAGGGATTGTACCTGCAAACAGGGTCATGGCATTAGAGACCTCTTAACCAGGACAAAAGATTGAGTTCTCAGGGAATAAAGTATTTTGTTGCTTCAGGTGCTGGCAGAACCCTGAGCAGGATTTTTCTGTTTGGGGTGGAGGCTACATTTGTGTGTAATGGCCACGAGCACATAACCAGGCTCATGGTAATGAGGGACTGACTGCAGAGATTATCAGACATCCAGAAGAATTGCATTCATTGATTAAGGAAAACCATGCCTGATATGCAGTCAAATACTATGATTAATTTGGAGTCCTATTAAATTATTAAAAAGCTGTAAGAGAGCTCAGAATTCCTCCCTATGTCTATTATTCCTTATTATGGTGAAATAGCACTGCTGTGACATTTCTGCTGGGCTTTGCTGTGCAAGGAACTCATTTGACAAGGCTCATTTTGTGCCACATACATCAGATTAATCCTTTGCACAGACACATTCTGCTATCAGTTCTGAGGGTGCAGCAGTGATAGTGATCTGAAATTCAGACAGCCAACCTGATACTAATCTGCTAAAGACTGTCTGACATTATACTCATCAGTAAAACAGGAGAGTAATGCTGGATAGAAACAATCAAATTTTGAGAGGGAAACGAGGGAAATGAATCTACCAGCTACTGGCAGGCAGCTCACTTTTTCATTCTGGGACATATTTGCATTTTGAATATACCCAGCTTCCTGGTGATATATAATACTTGAACTTTTCAATTCTTTTCTTCTTTACCTCTAAGGGACGTGAGAAGAATGCAGCACCTTCTGCGGAAGGCTGTTTAGTCATGGAAGACTTCTCACTCATTTCCTGATTACTATTAAACTGCTGAATGCAACCACAAATGAGGTTATAAAATGCAGATTTCCTTGAAATGCGTAGAAACACGTAAGTATTGTGAACTGTGATGACTTTGGATGGAAGCTATTAAATTTTAACCAGCTACTGAAACATAAAAGTGGCTACTTACTTGCTAAAAGGAAAGGAGGGTGAGAGAGAAAAACAGGCACATCCTTTTTTACATTTTAATTGCTGCATTAAGTGATATAGTTATATCTCATTATGTGCTATACAGTATCAGAATAAAAACTGAGATCTGATGCAGTACAGTGTGAGTGCCATAACCACAGCGAAAATGTACAATCCCAAGTCTTGTTTTTTTCAGAAGAGCTATTTCAGCTGCATATAAAGAGAAGAGCAGCTCCCTAAAGGGACAAAGATAAAAAGAAAAACTACAACCATCCAAACCTATATTAGGTACTTTGGAAAATTTGTTTTCTTACAATTGCATTTGGAATATTTTTCTAATGTTCCACTGCAGTTCTTCTCCATAATTTTCCTTTTTTTTTTTTTTTTTAATTTTCTGTTTCTTGAACACACAGCAGGATACTTTCATCTTGCCCTGAGATGCACATTTTGTACTACTTTAAAGGCAAATAAAATCATTAGATGAAGAAATGGAAAGAACTTCAAGCTCCTGGAGGTAATACTAATAACTGTCTCTACGTCCTCCTAAACCCTCCTGGATACTAAAGGGCCAAAGTTTTCTCTCAATTACAGTCACAGAGACCATTAGGTTCAAGATTGCCTAAAATTGTGTCTTTGATGAAAATCAAATGATGAGTGGCCCTTATTTCACTTAAACCTGAAGTGTTTAGATATGTGATTATCACTATCCATACCTCTCTCTAGGCAAATGTAAACCTCATAACATTACAAACAGGCAGTTGGAGCTTAATTAAAAAGTCATACTGCATGTTTTCACATCACCCCTTTGCTGCTTTTCAGCAATTGTGTTAGAAATTACCAAAAATTACTCCTGGTATGTGTGGAGAAAACACCATTTCAGTGTTTGCTGTCATTCTAGGTGCCTGCTGGGAGCAGAATGGTCAAAGCTTTTTTCAGGACTCAGTCCCAGACAAATGGGGAGGGTTTGTTTTGTTTTCCAGGTCGGTTCACCATCACCCTTTGTTAGCCTGATTGGTGCCTCACAGAAACTGCAATCTGAATATCTCTGACCCCTTTTTCCCCTTGGCTGCAGCATCTCCCACTGCACCCTGTGAACTCAGGAGGGTTTCCCTGTGTCCCGCAGGGCAGGGAGTGCCTGGGTGGGTCAGAATCAATTAGCAGAGTTTAGAGCTGATCCGATTTAATGCCAGGGCTACCCAGGAGCTGATCCCCGAGCTGGGAAGCTCCTTTGCAGCTCTCCACAACTGCAGCTGCACAGGGCTAAAAATAGCTCCTTATGGATCGTGGGCTTCTGAAAAAAACAAGGGGCAGGCAGGTCAGCCAACCTGTAAGCTGGAAATTGTTGCTGAAATGCCCATGACCAGAGAGCAAAAAGCTGCACGTAGGTTTGTCATTAACCCTCTGACCTGATTCAGCACAGGGAGATTTGAGGGGGAGGATGCTGAGCCATGATATTCCTCCCACACACAGCAAAGTGACCCAAAACCACGTAACTCTGGGATTTCTGCAAACTTTACAAAGGCTTTATCTTAAAGCTGCTAAAGCTTCTAAGCTTGTTCTTAGCGTCTGGCATCCCAGAACTTTCATACACTGCATTATCTAATCTTCAAAGTGCTACTCTTGTATCTGCTCTATCTGAGGGGCAGCTGTGACCCCTGCAAGCTGGAAGGGGCTAATCTCACATCACAGGGTGAATCAAAGGCAGAGGCAGGGACAGAACTCAAAAGTGGGGCTGGCCAACAAGTTTCCACTGGTTTTCTGCAAATAAAAATTCCTTGTCTAAGGAAGCAAAAATTTCTGTATCAAATACTTGTAAGAATGATAATCCTCATAATAATCAGTTTTAATTTCAGTTCTGAGTCAAACCTAGCAAATGTAGAAAATCTGAAAACTGAAATTTGCTTTTCCATCCCTGTTTTCATCTCATAACCTCAGGGTCAGTATTTGAGCTCGCTCTGCCTCTCTAAGGCACAATTCAGTCCTGGCAAAGCACACTTCACAAACAAAACCAGCAATATCACAAATGGGAAATTTTCTAGCTGACCAGAAGCAGTGGCCCAGGAAATTTAATGCTGCAAATATTTTTTACTGTTTCATTTTATCCCTTTTAAAGATGCTATATGGCAACATAAAAAATCAAAGGGTGTGCAGGTCACACCAGGGTAAGTATCATCACCCAATCAAAGAGCAGAGCCTGACAACATTTCAGATCAGATCACTGTAAGAAGAGTTTTGATTTGAGTGCTACAAGAGGAAATTGAAGGTTCTGGATCTGCATTTTGATAGAAATTCATTTTAAGGTATGGCTTAAGACTGTTTGCCCCAATCAAATAAAAGCGATGATAATGGAACAACTGAAAGTTGAATGCTGCCTGTGGAAAGATATTGGAAAACAAAACAAAACCAGGATAGGTTAAGTAAAATGAGAAGAAATTAACTCATAATACTTGAAAGAGTTATTATTGACAACAGCTACACTTCTCAGTAAAACAAGTCTTTCACATGCCTGGAAAAACCTGGAACATTTGTGAAGTAACTGCTTAGAACCTCGATTCCTGTGAGCCTCTGGAGTGCTGAGGCAAGATCTTGCTCTTAATTTTCCAGACTGTGTGAAATAACATGAGGATTTGTGTGGCAGCTTACCAAAGATGATATTTTTCCAAAGGGTGATTAATTATCTGCAAGAGCTGCCGAGTACCCAGCACAAGGCTGGTATAGCAGCAGAGGATGTGTCAGGGGCTGAGGTTTAAACCCTGCCTAAGTCAAATCCCACATTTCTGCCTGGGAATGACCCCTGAGCTGTACATGAGTAGTGATGTTCGTGTGGAGGCGTGTTACCAACGCAGAGTTACAAACAATTACCAATTTGGTGCTGTCACAACCATCAGCTCCTGTCTGAACTCGCTCACCAGTGCTGTAGCTTAATTTAACACTACAGATGTTGCCAAGTGGTTGCACAACGCAGCACAACACCCCTGGCAGCACAGCAAGGTTTTACACTGCATGTCTCCAGAAAAGCTCTGGCAATTCCCACTGGAGCAATCCAGAGCTGCCATCTGGAGCCATCTGTGCTGCCTTTTTGCCAGGAATGCAGCCCTTCCCCACTGTGCAGCCTGGCAGCCCTCTCACCCAGCCTGGCAGCACCTGAGCTGCACTGAGTGGCAAACTGGCAGGTTTCCTCCTGCTCTCATGTCCTGGGTTTTGCAGGGTGGGCAGTAACCCCTGGCAGAAGGGTGGGATGCAACAACTCCCTCATGGTCTGTGTCCTGCTGCTGGGCATGACAGAGCCATCTGTCATGGCCATTAGTTTCACTGTCCCCTGCCTGTGAGCAGGGATGACTGCACTGCCATTGCTCTGCCCTTGGAGGATGTTATCCAGAGGCTTTCCCAGAGGACAACCTGCCTGGCTGCTCCAATATGTCCCATAATGAGTTTTGGGCTGTGTCACAGCGAATAGCAATTAAGCCAGACACCCCTGTGAATGGCTGCAGGAGCAAACTCCATGGAAGACTAAAATTTCATGGAGAAGATGCATGAAATACTAGGAAAGACCTCTGTAACCAGTGGAACTAATGACTTTTAATGTCCTATGATTATGTGTCTCATGGCTGATTGACTTCAGAGTTTTTCCGAAGTGAGGACAAATAAACAATTCCTCTCTTCTACCTGACAGCCTACTGTCAGGAAATCAGGAGCTATTTTACATCTTTGAGACTTTAACCTCTCTGACAGCGTGGCTGGCAGATTCAAAATGGGGTTTTTGAGGAAAAAATAGAAGGATATATTTTTTTTATATTTTTTCTTTTTTTTTGAGGAAAAGATAGAAGATGAGCAAAAAGAAAAAAAAAATCATCTATGAAACCCTGAGGTGTAAATTAAAGGAAATACTTACTGCCATCATAATTGAGCGTGGCAAATTTGGCTTGTTTCTCTGCACAGCCAGCACTGTTGCACACTCTCATTTGCAGCTCGTACCAGGTGGCCTCCTGGAGGTCGTAGAGGATGTAGGACTTGGACAGGGATGTCCTCTGGGCCGTGGTCCAGACCGTGGTCCCAAAGGGCCGGTACTCCAGGGTGAAGGAGGTGATGGGGCAGCCGCCGTCGTTCCAGCCGATCAGGTTCAGCCTCACCCGCGTGGTGTTGATGCTGGCAAAGAGCTCTTGCTCCTTGGAAAACTGTGGCTCTAGAGGCAGGGGGATGTTCCAGACAAAATGCTTTAAATATTGCAGATAAAACCTCTCAAAATAGAAAATCTAGAGAATAATTTCTAGGGCAACCTTGACTCTAGCTTAAACTCAGTATCTATATATTCAGCTTCCCCCCTTCCTCCTTCTTAAATCTTTTTTCCCATTTTGTGCCAGACTCAGAAACCCAGATTTTCAAATCAGTATGTGGAAAAAAATATCCAAACATCCATTCAAAATATTTGGTTTGTTTTGCCTTGCAGAACTTGACACAAACTTTTTCTTTTTTTTTGACACTTATCCAGTTCAGAGGATGCTTCTTGCACACTCCTGCAATACTGGCTTGGAGCAGAAATCAGACACTGGCTCCATTTCCTTTATACATAAATATACTCCCTGTCTTCCTTCAACACACAGATAAACAACACCCTGAATTTTCATAAGAAGAGAAGAGCCAATTTCCTCATGGCAATGAAATAGTTGGAATTGCTATAGTCTGTGACAGTGGAGACACCCTCTTACCAAATATCTGCCAACCAATCTTAGAAAAAAACTATTAGAGAAAAAATGACAGAACATTAGCCTGTGTGGGCTTCAAGTCTCACAGCCACAGCCTTTTTTGTCACAGCCATGTGAATGTTTCCAAAGCCAGTAATATTGAAATATCCAGGCCTGTTTTCTCATCAAACCAAGATCTCCAGCAGAGTGCAGGAGCTTTAGGAGGGTGAAGGGGATGGAACCATATGGCATTCATATTCTCTGAACATGATCTCCTCACCCAGGATTCTTCTCCTGGGAAACTGAAAGGCAGTGAGAAGCCTCAGAGAAAAGGAAAACAATAATTATCTCATTTGCTTCTCCTGTGTCGTGCTCATGTGGAATGTGTTTGGAGATTGTTTACCCACAGGTGATTGCCTGATTGGATTCTGCTGTGAGTTGTTTTCACTCATTGGCCAATCAGGGCCAAGCTGTCTCAGACTCTGGAGAGAGTCACGAGTTTTCATTATTATCTTTTTAGCATTGAGTAAGCATCTTTTCTGTATTCTTTAGTATAGTATAGTATTCTTTAATATAATATAGTATTATAAAATAAAAAATCAGCTTTCTGATTGGTCTCTAGTGTGAATTGTTTTGACTCATTGGCCAACTGGGGCCAAGCTGTGTCAGGACTCTGGAGAGAGAGAGTCACGAGTTTTCATTATTATCTTTTTAGCATTCAGTAAGTATCCTTTCTGTATTCTTTAGTATAGTATAGTATTCTTAAATATAATATAGTGTCATAAAGTAATAAATTAGCCTTCTGAGAACATGGAGTCCTCCTCATCATCCCTTCCTTTGTTGGTGCTCTGCATTCACAACAGAACCAACGCACCTTTGCCGAGCGTCTTGGCCTCGATGATCTCGCTGATGCGCCCCGGCCCCACCCCGTTCTGGGCAGTCAGGGTGAACTTGTACCAGGTGCCACATTTCAGGGTTTCCAGCCTGTAGGACCTCTCACTGGGGCTGATGGGGAAGCTGCCCCACTGCTCACTGTTATCCTCTGAGTACTGCAGGATGTAACCTGGAGGGAAAGTGCGGATGGCAGCGGTATCACAAATCCTTCAGGTATCCCAAGGAGGCATTTTAAAGATCTAATAAAACTGGAAAAAATTCCCATGTGCAGGGAAAGATATAGCTCTCCCCTGACTGAAAGATACCAGGCAATGCATTTTGCCTGCCCTGACAACAGCTTAAATACAACTTTTTATGATGGCTTCAAGGGGAAAAAAGGATATTTCTAAGGCCCCTTCAATCAGCAACAACCAGATGATGAACCTGCACCCTCCAAAATGAGTGGTTAGAGATTACACATTTGGAAAATCAGATAGAGCAACTGTCATAACAGCTGAGGAGAAAGTGATTAAATGTGTGAATAAACCACCACAAAGACAAACTGCAATTTACTGAAAGCTGTTATCACCATGATAGTGCACATTAAGGGTTGACAGCAATACAGATTGGGTTGTTTTTCTTTTTTTCTTTTTTTTTTTTTGAGCCATTCATAATTTTATACTAATCCTATCAACAGATGATAATTTAGTAAGAAGCAGCAATTAACCTGAATTACATTACCTCGGATAGAACTGCCACCATTGTCTCCAGGTATCCAGGAAAGAGGGATAGAGGAAGATGTAGTTTTGGATACAGTGAGTCTTGGCTGGTCTGGTGGAACTAGATAGGAAAATAGTTAAAAATAGAAAATGCAATCAAATGGTTTGACACGATGTTAATCACTTTTAAGAGTCATTTATCAAATAGCTGCTTTGAGTTGCAAAAAATGCAAATGATTTCTGTCAAAGTGTCTGTTTAGCTGACATCCTAGGTTAAGATGAGAACAGACAAGCTCTCATTTTTTTTATTTAATTTTATGCAAAATTTTGTCTTTCAATTCCCAATCTTTGTTTTTCTCTGAATTTTTTGCATCTGTCCCGCTAGACCTCAATGGCACATGAGCTCCCCAGCCATTAATTGTCATTGTTTTTGATACCTGTTTTGGGGAGAAGATAAAATTTTAGTGACAGGAAACATGTGCTGTTGCAAATGATGCCCCATTCATTTCTGTATGTGCAGGCTATTATGGCAAAAATGAAAAAAAGGTGCAAATCAAGGGCTTCTGCCAGTGCAAATGTGAGAGTTAATTAGGCATCATAGATAGATTTGTGACTGGAGGCAGATCCAGTCCTCTTCCAAACCACTGAGGCTTTTGGTATAAAGAATTCCCAACCCTGTCAGCAAAGCCTGGAAGCTCTGCTGCTCCCCATAAACATTATGGGGGATGGAAGATCAGGGTTCCAGGGATCAGCTGCTGAGTGCAGAAATAAAATAGGGGTTTAAACTCTGATCCCCTTCCCAGTTCCCAGCTTCCTTTGGAGGAAAATCATGGAATGGTTTGGGTTGGAAAAGACCTTAAAGATCATCTCGTTCCAATCCACTGCCAGGGACACCTTCCACTGTCCCAGGCTGCTCCAAGCCCCAGTGTCCAACCTGGCCTTGGAGACTTTCAGAGATCCAGGGTACCCACAAATTCTCTGGGCACCCTGTGCCTGGGCCTCACCACCCTTACTGGAGGAATTTCTTCCAGCATTAAAGGGCAGAGAAGGAGCCCTGTCACATCCCAGCAAGTTGCACTGGATAGAGCAAACTGGGACTAGGAATTGACACAGGGAGCTGGGACTGGAAATGGACTGGGAATGTTCTACTGTCAGAAAAGTGGAGAAAATTGAGCTTTGCTGCCTCAAGAATAAGGAGTGAGGTATGGACAGTGTCCATGCTTGCAAAGGATCAAGAAACAGCAGCAAAAATGGGATGGAAATCTGGGGAGGAGAGACAACAGGCTGGCCACAGCTCCCCTGGCAGGGGACAGAAGAGGGTGGTGGCGTCAGTGACCCGTGCTGGCAGGAGCTGCCCTTGTCCTGACACAGTCCCATGACCATGGAGGACAGAAATCCAAATTGCCCTGCTGTGCCCAGCATTCTGCTGCCAGATAACATTGCCTGCTTTGCCTGTGATTAAGGGACAGCTCTTCCTGCAGAGTGAAACTCCAGGGAAAGCTCCCCACTGCAGTTCATGTTCGAGCCATCAGACTGCAGAATAATGGGTGCTGATGTAAGGCAGAGTCTGCTGCTTTCCAGCTATGGATTACTTCAAAGATAGGTTGATTTTTTTTGCCCTCACAGGGCCAAACAGGGCTGAAGAAAACAAAAGAGACAGTTTATACTCTAAAGGAAAATTCCCTTTGTGAGATGGATTTGTTCTGTTATTCTGAGTGACTTGGCTGATCCCACAGGGAGAGAGTGCACACACTACACTGGGAAAGATTTATTGCAAAAGCTTTCATCACAGCTTCACCCTATCTACAAAAAATGGTGGTCCCACATATTAAAAGCCTCTCTTTGTCTGTCCCTTAGGGAAGTGATATTGATTTGCTTTTAGTTGCTGCCGTTCAATAACAGCAAATATATGCAATTACACAAGTACTTAGTGAAATATAAATGTAAGGTTTCCATTTGATGGTGTTTTCTCTCCCTACTTCCTGTTGTGGTCATGCTTCAAGCATCACAGAAGAGCATCTTTAGTTCCTGCTGGATTGTAGGGAAGCTGATATATGCCAATATCTGCTGTGAGGTTTGTTCCAAGGCTTAGTGGAATGGTTTAGGCAGGGGGAGAGGGGGACTGCAGTGGAAACAACCTCTCTGTGCTCTCACGTGTTTGCACTTGAAGCTTAAATTTCACATCCAGGAGAGTGATGGTTCCCTCTGGTACAAAAATTTGCAGTAAATTGAAGTATTTGTAGGATCTGCTTTAGTGCAGGTGAGCAAGGAAATCTGTACAGGGAATTCTTGGAATGTGAATACACAGGCTCTGCTTCGCTTTACTCTTAGTTTATATTCTTATATTGTCCCTGCTTTTGTACATATCAACACCATCCTGGATGCACTTTGTGCTTTTCAACATGAATATAAAATGTAGCTGGAGAAATGCATTAACTGATGTTTCATTTCCAATGCTTCCTCATATTCACCTCAGATTAAAATTCTGTGCCTGCATAATGAAGTTTTTGTGCAAGGTCTCAGTATGGAGGCAAATTTCTGCTGATAGCTTTTCAGGAGCTAAATTAAAGGCCTTCATGTCTTTCTGAATTTTGTAATATTAAAATGATACATGTGGTATTTGTAAGGAGAAGGCAGAAGCTGATACCTTCTGTGTGAAGAACTAGAAGATAACTGAATGCAAACACACTGTTGTCAATCTTACAAAAACTCACATAGAGACTTAACTGAGTGTGTGAATTGTTTCACCTAAAGCACCATTTTCTAGATCATAAAATTCCCATGGCTGAATCAGAATGACTTATGTATGAATTTGGAAGAATTAGATTTGCACTAATACACACCAATACGAATATTGTGCATTTCGAACAGACACACCTCTAAAGCCATGGTAATGATTCTGAGGTGGATCCAACAGCCTTACCTTGTACCTGCAAATTCAAAATGATTTCATCTGAGCCCCAGTTGTTGCTGGCCACACAGCTGTAGTAGCCAGAGTCTTCTGCTTTCACAGTCCTGATGACAAAGCTGCCGTTGCTGAAGATGCTCCTTCGCCCATCAATCATCACTAGACTGGGTGTCCCGTTACTGCCTCACAGGAAACAAAGTGCATACATTAAAGAAGTTACAATCAAAATTAATCACAAGTGGATTTCTTTTTTTTGAAGCAGTTAAGTGTGGAAAGAGAGGAAAAGGTGTGGGGTGAGGTGTGTCCCTTCAATAAGGCAGCAAAGGAGTATTTGCTGTTGGGAAATATCTATCATTTGCTTAAAAACACACTTTTTTTCCTGGACCCAGTGTAGTGAAGACAGAAATTCACTCCTTCCTTAACTTGTTATTTCATAAAAAGGCTGAAATGAGGGTATAGGCAGTTCCTGGCTATGAAGTTCATCCTTATGAAATCATAGGTATTTATATCAATGCACAAAATGGTTTCATAGCACTGTAGTTTCCCTTCTTACACAGTGCTTGGATGAAAATTATTGTTCATGTGTGTTTCCAAAGTGGCTCTGTCAGACTGTGAAACTAAAGCTGAGAATGGAATAATGGAAAATTAAGTATGTACAAGACATTTACTGCCCACCTCAGCACAAATCACTGTAGCAGGCACTTTGCTCTCTCAGAATAAAACCTTCCTGCCTGCCTGAGGATAAAACAAAAACACTCCTAAGTTTTATGTTTTGAATGTTTACCTTTATCCCTTCTTCATTATTTTTTCTCCCTTTGATGCCCTGTAATCACCACAGGAATTTCTAAACTCCTCATCTACTGTGACCAAGTGCAAATCACCACCAACAGTCCTCCTTCCTGCCAGTGACCCAGGATCAGCCCCCCCCAAACCCTCAGGATTTGAAGGGAATGGGATTTATCTGAGCTGTACATTTAGTTGCTGGTTACCTATCCTTCATCCACTTGACTGTTGGAGCAGGGTCCCCCACGGCTTTGCAGGGGAGGACAATGTCCTTCATCCAGGGGGTTGTCACCGTCCCACTGAACGTCAGAATCCTGGCAGGAGCTGGGGGGAGACAGCAAGAGAGACTGAAGTGAGGTGTCCTGTCACGGACATATTTTATGAAAAATCCTTTCCTAAGGATTTTTTCTCCTGAGAAGCTGAGAGGCCTCAGAAATGAAATGTAAACAATGATTATCTGCTGCTGTGGAATGCAACAGGTGCATCTGTGATTGGTCTCATGTGGTTGTCTCTAATTAATGGCCAATCACAGTTAGCTGGCTTGGACTCTCTGGTCAGTCACAAGATTTTATTATCATTCCTTTCAAGCCTTCTGATGAAATCCTTTATTCTATTCTTTTAGTATAGTTTTAATATATAATTTTCTTTTAATATAATATATATCATAAAATAATAAACCAGCCTTCTGAAACATGGAGTCAAGATTCTCATCTCTTCCCTCATCCTGGGACCCCTGTGAACACCACCACAGTGTCCATTCATACAGTCCTTGGAAGGGAAATAGAGACACCCACAATTAAAGAGGGAAAGCCAAACCCATCTAGAAATGATGTTTTTAGGGTACTAATTAATTTTAACTCATAATATTAGCTATTTATTAAAGAAAAACATCAGTTTCAGTACCTGGAAGACAAGTAACTAAAAGAGAGATGAGGCATGGCATTGAAGAGTCTTTGTAGAGAAAAAGAGCAAACCCAGTTATTTATCATCTTTACTAACTTTTATATATCTTGGAGTAGAAATTATGGATAAAAATTATGTCCAGGGGATGCTTCTCTCAACACTTCCAGCAAGAATTGTCCACAGTAGAGAGGTGTCTCATAAGAACTAAATTATTGATACATCTCCTCTACAATAATTTTGATATTAAGCAAACTGAACCTTCATGTATATTAGTACATTGTAGAATCTATCCAAAATCCACAAATGTGAACAAGCTAAAATCAGTTTTTATCAGCTCTCAGATCACCTAAATACATATAAAAAATATCAGTTGTGTATTTTCAGTTTATAGATTATGTTAGAACTTCATTTGTTACTCCTCAAGAATGATCCTTGACAGAAATACACTTTTTGCTGGCCTCTAAATTATATATTTTAAAAGCACATACTGAATACAGATAGACAAAATACTGTATTTTTAGTCCTGATCTACTTCAATCGTGCACACAGATCAGAACTTATACTTAATAATCCATTTTGCACCAATTAGGAAAACATGAAAATGAGACCCAGCATCAAATATAACTGGGACAGTTAATCTGGAAAAAGATTCATGCATAAAAGAACAGGCCTTGAAAAATTAAGCAAAATTACTTGAGTAGGCTGCAATGGGACCTGAGATATTCACAAAAAGAAAAGATTTCACAGATTATACAATCAATTTGGACTGTGTTGCCTGTGTTCTCTTCATGCACTGTTGAAGACCAAGATTCTCAAGAGTTTTTTTTTTTATCAAGAGGTTTTTTTTTCCTCTGGTCAAAATTTTAAGTAAAACACAAGTTGAAGATTCAGGTAACAGACAAAGTGAAGGTTGGGTAATGGGACACAGCTTTTCTAACAGCCAAGCATCAAAATGTTCTGTCCTGGCTGAACAGCAGCTGGAGATCCCTGACTCCCTCCCTGCAGAGCTCTGAGATTTAACCCTTTCAGGACAGAGCTATGGTTTGTGCTGCCCTGGGAAGGTCTGACACTGGGCAGTCAGAAACTCTCATGGATTGGGCTGGTTTTCCACCTGGGCACTCCTAAGGTAACATTTTCTGGATAACCTAGATATCCTAAGACAACATTTTCTAGCAAAGACTTGCACAGGGCTGTACTCCCAGAGGTCACCTGTGTTGGGTTTGTATGGCCAGGTTTTGGTAGTGGGGAGGTCACAGCTTGCCAGAAGCTTCCCCCATGTCCAGCAGACATGATGAGCTGCTTGTGACCTCTATGCCCATCTTCCTGGGCTGCTGGGGAGGAGGAGATAGAGCTGGGATGGAGGGAGGGGTGTGGGGAAGGTGTTTTAGGATTTATTTTTCTTCCCATTATTGTGCTCTGATTTTGTTGGTAGTAAACTCAATTAATATCTCAAATTTGAGTCTGTTTTGCCCGTGATGGTATTTTTTGAGTGGTCTCTCTCTGTCCTCATCTCAACTCACAAACCTTTGTTTTATTTCCCCTCTCCTGTCCAGCTGCAGAGGGGAGTGATAGAGAAGTTCTGGTGGGTGTCTGGCACCCAGCCTGGGTAAACCCATCACACCATGGACTAATTAACCAAAATAACTCAAACAGAAAAATGCTCAGAGCAGCCAGAGACACAGAGTGAAATGCTGACTCTGCTGAAGTCGGTGTTAAAAGTCACATTTGTCTTCAGTGGCGCCAGGTTTTGCTGCAGGAGGTGCCTCGTGGCTCTCGTGCCATCTCTGAAAAGCAGCAGGAGATGCTGTCAGCTCCATCTACAAAACATCTGTGAGCATCTGGACTGCTCAGATGCAAAATTCCCTCTGCAACATGAAGTCTGAAAACTCATTTAAAATTGACTATTAATCATTTTCTCTGTGGCCTTCCCACATTTCCAGTGTTTCTTGAAACATCCAGCTACTCCCAACTGTTGCCAGGTCCTGCAGGACAAAACATGTGGAACACAGGAATCCTGCTGAGGCCTTCAGTGGCATGGCACCACTGTCAGCAAAATTTTTGTGTTATCCCTTTGTTTTTAATAGTTATTTCAATGTGAATTCTTCCTTAAGAAGTCATAGGCTGGAGATCAGATGTTGAAAGTGCAACATTAATGTTGTAGCTGCTGGTTTCCAATATCCTGTATCCCTCATTTTACTGAGATGGGTGGAAGTAACATAAATCTCACAGGAGCCTAAGCCACTGGTAAGATGATAGACCATGACTCATAAAATCATCAGAAAAGCACAGTGCACTATTTCTGTGAAAGCATCCACAGCTTTCTATGGATTTTCTTACTCCTTCCATGTACTGAGTGCTTTTAAAAGAAATTGTAAAACAGCAGGAAATTTTTCAAGACCAATTTTCTTTATAGCTGAACTTCAAATGATGTCCTGAGACTGCTAAAAGGTGCACAAAGGAAACTAGAAACAAAATAAATGTCAAGTGAAATCCACCTCAGAGCAATAGGTCTGAAATTCTAGCAGGCACTCATGAGGTAAGAAAGCCTGGGATCTCACAGACCTCTTTCTTTTGAGCCATGAGTATTTTTGGAATCATATGGGTAAGCTGCAGGGTTTACTTCTTTGTTATCAAAGCTACCCACAGGCCTACACACCTCCCTCTAGCCTTACATTTGATGGCATGGCACTGGATTAGGGCTGTGTCTGTTCCTATTATTTTTACAAACCACCCAATTATTAATTGAAGATAAAGAGGTTCCTTCACAGAACAGTGCACTCTCTTATGATAATGCAGTTTTCTGCATGTTTGCTTGTTTAAATTACAAATCCTCTACTCTGCATTTACTGCCACAGAAATAGAAATGGGCAGAAATTCTTTGTGGGAGGATGTAACACACGTGGGTTTTGCTTCCTCTAGAGGACACAACTGTGGTTTAAAGGTGAACTTCAGAAGGAAACTGAATGAGAGCTATGACATTTCACTGCAGTTCAGCTTTAAAAAAATAAAAGCTCC
This sequence comes from Geospiza fortis, assembly GCF_000277835.1. NCBI lineage: Eukaryota > Metazoa > Chordata > Aves > Passeriformes > Thraupidae > Geospiza > Geospiza fortis. The sequence goes on along the minus strand of NW_005054656.1, from coordinate 51,949 downwards.
ACCAGTGAATACCCTGGGTCAGGAGATTCTTTCATTTACTTTCTCACAGAAGAGGGTGGGCAGGCCCTGGCACAGGGTGCCCAGAGCAGCTGGGGCTGCCCCTGGATCCCTGGCAGTGCCCAAGGCCAGGTTGGACACTGGGGCTGGAGCAGCCTGGGACAGTGGGAGGTGTCCCTGCCATGGCAGGGGGGACACTGGATGAGTTTTAAGTGTCCTTCCAACCCAATCAATTCCATGGTTTCCTGTTTCTAACATCCCCTGCACTGATACCTTCCAACCCAATCAATTCCATGGTTTTCTGTTTCTAACATCCCCTGCACTCCAGTCTGATCAAAGAAACAGAGCAGTGTGTACTGTCGTGTGAACCCCACATTTACATAAGTAAATGTTACTTAAAATCATTAAACACACAAAGCAATGCAGACTAAGGGGGAAATCTGTTCAAAATTCATGCTCAGGTAGCTCAGAAAACCAGGGGAAACTCAAAAGTCAGAGGGTTGTCCCCAGAGGATCAGATTGCCAGGGGTCTGGATCTGTTATTGTCACACGGCAACAAATGCCATTCCCCATCAGTCATGGTCAGTAAATCAGAGGGACAAGTGCATGCAAGGTTTTTTGTCTTCTGAGTATACTTGAAAGGCTAAACCCACTTCTTTCAAGTCACCAGTGAAGAGTAATTTGAGGGGCAGGAGCACAGCTTGCTTACGTGGAGGCTGAACTTTCCTTGCCATGATTATTTTCTGTTTGTTGGGGATTTTTTTTATTATTTCTGTCAGTTAATTACAGAGAATAACAATCTGTTCTGAGAAATGAAGACACTAAAGAAAGAAAGAAATGTTAACTTGAATTAAGCTTTCATTTAAATTGGACTATCCATTTCACATCAAACCCCTATCTAGACATTCTCATTGTTCTCAGAGGAGTTCTTAAAGGGGTTATAATTAAGTTGACATAATTCAATTCTAAGTTAACTCTTATTAGCTGTCATGATGGTATCATTACTTGGACAGTTACTGTGCAGTAAGGGGAGCAAAAAAAGGAAGCAAACAACTACAAAATAATGGCCCACAGGATGGTTTTGCATTGGGAACTTAAGGCAAAATCAGGATTTAAGTGCTTCTAACCCCAGGATGTGCTGTTTGCTACAGATACAGTGTGGGGTGAAAAAGGTCTTTGAGGCTTTGAGCTCTGCCCATCCTTCCTCATTGTGCAGCCACTGCCCTCAGCACTGATCACCACTTTCTCCCAGCTCCCTAAAAAGCCCTGTGATGCATTCATAAAAGAAATTTTGTATGTGATACAATAATTTCTAACCTAGCTACATCTAAAGTTCATAAAATTGCTATCTATCAGTATTCCTAGTGCCCATCAAACCCTCCACAAATGGATTATTCATTACTTTTACAGTCCTAAGTGCACGTAAGAGGCTTTTCCTGAGCATCATCTAATGCAGACTTTATATTGGAGTATCACTACAAACTCTAAGGTTGACTGGATGCATTCTACTGTCCCTTGAAATAAAGCCTTCTTCAGATTGACCTGTCTATATTGAAGTAATTAATTATTTTTTCTTTTAAGTCATCTTGCCTTTTCATAAAAGTTATTTTTAAGTTCCATGACTTATTTGTCATCGTGGATTATGTTATATAAGCTTCAGAGGAGCAGAATTAATTCTGGTAAGCTGGATCAGTTTAAGTCCATGTGGGTCAAGTTGCAACTTCTCAATTTTTGGCAAACAGAGAGCAATTGCACACTACAGTTCCTCATAACCTGAGGTCATGAATATTGGTGCCTGCAAAGCCTGAATTGATCTGTGTTAATCTTTGAACATTTCCCTCTTGGTGTTCAGCTTTGAACATTTCCCTCTTTTTACAATGCATAGGGCATGGCAAAAGAGAACTTCTAGTGCATTTTGTGCAGGGTTTGCCTGCAGCCTCAATCTATTAGGATTGCATCATATCTAATAATTTTTGCCCTTATTTGAGCATCTATTTTTATGCTTGTTTTTGTTTGCTTTTTTCTTTTCATCACCACACAATGATTACACACAGGTGACAGCAAAGGAGGAACACACTGAAACATTTGCCTTTTTTACTTTGTTGTTCTTTCATGATCTTCCTTCACTGGTGGCCTTTACACTCCTCATCCCCCTTTGGTCTCACTGATGTCCACAATGCAGTGTGCACTTATGCTACAATGGAAAAGCTCCAGATTTTTCAGATCTGAAGAACTCTGCAGCTTCTCCACACTGGGAAACTGTCGTGTGTTCAAACAGTAAATTCCAAAATCAGCAAACCATTCACCATAATCTTAGAATTCTAGAAGGGTTGGGTTGGAAGGAAGGTTAAAGACCATCCAGTTCCAACTCCCTGCCATAGGCCATTGTACCAGGCTGCTCCAAGCCCCAGTGTCCAGCCTGGCCTTGGGCACTGCCAGGGATCCAGGGATGGAATTCCATCCCAGCCCTGCCCACCCTGCCAGGGAACAATTCCTCATTGCCAAGATCCCATCCAGCCCTGCCCTCTGGCACTGGGAGCCATTCCCTGTGTGCTGTCCCTGCATCCCCTGGAAATTGTCTCTCTGCAGCTTTCCTGGGGCTCCTGCAGGCCCTGCAAGGCCACCCTGAGCTCAGGCCAAAGCTTCTCCTGTGCAGGTGAACAATGCCAGCTGTGCCAGCCTTTCCTGCCAGCAGAGCTGCTCCATCCCTCTGCTCATCCTGGAGCCTCCTCTGGGCTCTCTGCAGCAGCTCCAGCTCCTCCCTGGGCTGGGCCCCAGGGCTGGGGCAGCTCTGCAGCTGGGAAATCACCTGAGCAGGCACAGGGGCAGAATCACCTCCCTCAACCCAGTGCTTAAATTGCTTTTGATGCAGCCCAGGGTAGCAGCTCTGTTGTTAATCTACCAGCATTAAAATGGTGATCCTCCAGCTAGACAGGTAGGAACAGGGAGATTTCCCATGGTGATGGAGTTTGCTCTTCCATGCAGAAAGTGCTTTCATGTTGGTGGCACTAGGCTGAAGTTCAGCAAAGCCTTTTCAGAAAGAACCTGTCATCATAATGCACTAGACACTTTATTTTACATCTTTACATCATTAAACACCCCAGTGAAGAATTAGCAGGCTTGTAAAACTGTAAAGCCAATTAAACGTATCTGATTTTGCAGCTCTGGGGATTTGTGCATTTCTGTGCCCATTCTGGCACAGGCTGTAATGGTACCAAGTTGAGTAGTAAAAAAAAATCAATTTGAAGACCTCATGTAGAGATTGAGTGGGATGGGACTCTTCTCACTTTGCTGTTCAAAATGTTAGGCCTCCATTTCCAAGCCAAGGTGCTCTAATGTTGCAAGCATCACATCTCAAAAGGCAGAATTCACAGGCCCCAGCAATATCTTTTAATAGAACAACTAATACAGCTGGAAATAAATATTCAAGATTTCAGGCACATTATCCTTTCATCATATCCGAAATAGAAGCAGCAAACTTCAAAGCTAATGCAAGTAGAGAACAATTGTTCAGAGTTTAGATATGTTAATCAGACCATTTTATACAGTAGATGGTACTTGTGGAGTACACAAGAGATATTACTAAGGAAAGGAATGATAACGAAGTTACCTTGTACAGCAAGGAAAAGAAATATATTCAGAGGGGGAGAGGCATCATCTGCAAACCCCCTGTACCCAACAAGTGAAGATAAAAATGGCTCCAAAAAGCAATCTATTCCCAACAAGTGAAGATAAAAATGGCTCCAAAAAGCAATCTATTCCCTTCTAAGGCAGGCTGGATGAGTTACCCCGTGGAGGACCGCGTCATCCCCTCTCTGCTGACTCCAGCAAAACCTGGAGCAATTACCCGCGAGTCGTCACCTCGCCTTTCGCGAGCTAGCTCCTGACAAATCCCACCCTCAGCGAGGCCACACGAACCAATTCTGCCAGTAATTAGCAGCAGTAATTAGCCAGCAGAAGCCTGGCTGGCTCTGGGCAGCTGTCCCTGTACCTTTGGCCAGTGGCTCCACGGTGATGATCTCGCTGCTGTTGCCTCTCCCCGCAGCCGTCACGGCCACCACCCACACGCTGTACTGGCGGTTCCGGCTCAGGTTGGGGATTCTGTAGGAAAATGAGTCGGGAGAGGCTTCAAACTCGCTGATCACCTGTGGTGGGAGAGACAAATGTTTCCAGGCTAAAATAAGCAGTATTTGGAGAAAATGTGAGTGCTACAAAGCCTGTTACTTCAGGGCTCTGCGGATGGGTATCGATTGCTCCAAACAGATGGCAGATGGCAATAAACAGAGCAGACACAGCAACTTGTTGCAATCCATTCATATTCAGTGAATTTGTGCCTGTGCCTTGTTTACAGATTGGTTTTCTTCAGACTAGGACTTTTATGTGCCATTCATTTTTACAGGGTTGGATAAACAATGGAAGTGGATAAATATGGCTAAATTTTACCATCAGTAGTTCTGACAAACTGATTCAGCTCTACACAAAACTTTCCCCATGGAGGATTCAGTGCTGCATCTGCTGTGAAATCTGGAGTTTACTATTTCTGTCACCTAGAACCTTTGATGTTCTTTATTCCAGGGTTTTGGTGGCTTATCTCTTCAGCAGTAGAACAAACCAAGGAATAAAACTGTGCTCTGTAATAGACTGTTCAAACTTCCCCCAAGTCTAGTTTTGTTTAATCACGAAATTACTTCCATTCAAAGACTCCCAGCTGAAGGTCATCTCAGCCAGTTGGCTGCATTAGCAGGGAAGGACAAGTGCTGGAAGAAATGCCAGCTCAGTGTCTCCTCTGTCACTCAAGTGCCTGGGCCCAAGGGCTGCAGCAGAGCCAACCAGCTGCTCTGCAGTCCCTGCTCATCCATGAGAGCTTCTGCATCCTGCTTGCAGCAGCCTGTGCAGGGCAAGGTGTGGAGGAACACAGAGATCCCTCTGAGGGCTTTGAGAGCCTCAGCACAGGAAGTGTGAGGAGGGAAATCAGCTCTGAGCAGTTTTACAGTGCTCAGTATTGCCACTTTTATTTCTGACACGGGCTTTGTGATGCCTGCATGTAAAAATAGAGGGGTAATGAAGCATTGGGATGAATAATACTCACTTACCCACGCAGTGCTGAGCCTGGTAATGGCTAACTAACACTAGGCTAAAAATAATTAGAGGGTTAATGACGTAGAAAAGAAGATTTTTGCAGGAATCAGCATTAAAAATAATGCATCAATGTAATCTAAACTTGGTTCAGATTGACAAAGTGTGCAAGGAATCTCTTTGATATACAAATATCTGCTTGTGGTAAAGGCCAGTTCCACCTGATTAGCATTTCAAAAGGTACATTGACCTGAAAACATTGGAATATGTAGTCCTTCAAAGTGAATTCCAAATAAATAAGAGATGTTTCTGAGATATCATTAAACACCTCTCCATGTGAACTGGCAGACAGTTTCAGCTGCTGAATGGGTCACTGCTCTTGAGCTAGCCTCTCCTACAGCCTGGGGAAGAGGGGAGTTCATCTCCTCTCACGTTTCAAATCCAGAGTGAAGACATCTGTCTCTAAGCCAGGCACCTCAACTCCCTTCAAAGACCATGCAAAGGCTTCTACAGGAACACATTTTGTTCCTTCCATAGACACTGATTTTCCTGGGAAGACTGGCTTGCTCTAGCAAAATTCCCTAGGCTCAGAACAAGCCCAGAGGGGGAACTTGCCATATTTTCTAGTCAAACTCATTGCCCTTTTGCTTGTCAAAATGCCAAATTAGTTTGTCCTATTTAGCCGGAGTTTGCCTGGGTTCCCACTTCTGATATGAAGAGGTCAATGCAGCCAGACACCTTTATTATTACGTGAAATATTGCAGCAGCTTTTGAGAACCATCTGCCTTGACATTTACACAAGAATATTGGACAAATGCCCGTAGCTTGACAGGCTGGATCTTTGTGAGGTCATACATAAAAATTAATGTATTGATCACGGCAGAGGAAGCTGAAATTTAATATTCATGAGGCAGCATTTCCTACAGTTAATTTGAAAGTCAAAGAGGCCAGGCTGTCTCTGGCACTTAGGCTGCACTCATTAATGCAGTTACCTAGCACAGGTTCCTCCTAAACCACCTACTGACATGGGTACAGCTAAACATCACAGAATTCCTCAGGGCTAACTTTCATTCCAGCAACCATCAGCTCTTTCTCACTGGAACTCCAAAGATGGACAAACAGCAGGATTTTCTGCTGTAAAGCTTTAAAAATGCTTTGTTTCCAATTACTTTCTTTCTTTCAGCATCATTCATCCATTTGCATCTGTGGCTATTTTAAATGTAAAATTAATTACTCTCAGAATTAATTTATTAATTGAATCTGGTAAATGCACCTTCACTAAATTAACCACTCTCATTTTCCTCAAACAAGCTGCTATTGCAAAAGATTTTGGTTTCTAACTGGTTAACACACATCTTGTTTTTCCTCAGCTCACATTCCCTTTTAAACACTTGGGGATGCTTCAGTGACAAAGAATCGATTTTACTTTAAACTTTTGCCTGTCATTTCAATTAGCCTAACATGCCAGAGACTTTGATTACACAAGAAGAAAAAAAGGCAGCTTTGTCAGCAAAGAGAAGATTAAACAATTGAAATAAGAAATATTTAAAGGAATGTCACCTTGTCACATATTGGCCTGTGCATGTGCCAGTATAAAACATAAACTGCTGTTCAATCTTAGAAGAAGTAACATGCTTGCTCAAGGGATTTTTTTTCCTAATTGCTATTTTTCTTCAACTTATAGATGATGGGTTAATTTTTCTTCTTTTTTCTTCTTCTTTTTTCTTTAGTTCACTGTCTAAGAAGGAGAGACAGAGATCAGTCTCTGAAAGCCAGCAAGGGCTGTGAAGAATAAAATGAAATCAGAGTCCTTTACCAGGATGCAGTCAATCTACTTCCCCAACCAGGCAATGGCAAGAGATGCTGAGGAAGAGCTGGTGCAGGGAACATCATTTTCCTCTGCAACTCGAGCCCTATTGGTGTGCATTTCTTGGTACACTTTGAAGCAGCATGCCATCTCCTGGCACTTCTGACTCCTTTAAAGCACAATTTAATGGGTAATGTGCATAAACTCTAATCCCTCTGCCTTCTATTTTTAATTGCCCATTCTTAACACAACCTGGGAAAAATTCAGAAGAGTGCTATAGAAAAAAATACATTTCTAACAGTTTTCCAAGGGAGTTTCCCAAGCAAGGATTTAAGACAACAGATAGCATTTACTGTGGGCTGCAAGGTAATTTAGTGAAAGGTAGCCTGCACCTTGCTTACAGCTGGTTTCACACATTAGATAAGTGAGCTACAGATCTCTATCTTTGCTCTCTGCAAGTTGCAGGAAATCTTGAAGTGAACTGGGAAAGCCATATAGAGACTTTAAGGAGTGAAAAGGAAGAAACAGCCCAGGCTTGTGGTGTGTGTTGTGAGGTAAGAGCATATACAAGTTGGTTACCTGTGTATTGGCTGCCTCATGCTGAAAATTAAAATGAAATATAAATATAAATGTAAATATAAATAATGCATATACTAGCTAGAGTGGGGTGTGTATTTGCACTCCAGTTTTAGGTAGAAAATATGGCATCATCTAAAAATGGAGCTGGAAGGACTCGGAGAGATCACCTGAGTCTATCTTTCTGCTTTAAACCAGGTTCATCTGTGTCTGCACAATTTCAAACAGATGTTTCCCCAACCTGATTTTGAAGACTTACAATAAAAGGAGATTTTGCAACTCCCTAGGCTGCACAATCTATTCCACTGCTTGACTAATCTCATGATTAGAAATAGGGCTTTTTTAATCTAGCTTGAGTTTCCCGCTGCAGTTTCAACCCACAGCTTCTTTTCTAGTCCATTAGGAACATGAAGAATAGATTATTACCTTGATCTTTGCACCAGTCTTTAATCTACATGAAGTTTTATCGTTCCTTTCCCCACCAGTACCCTTATCTTTTTACAACTAAATAACTCTGGTGCTTTCAACATTGTCCAGAAATCTCATTTTCTCTATCAGTTTCTCTAATAATATCTTCTGTTATCCTTCAGACTGTCTAAAGATGGTCCATATCTTTCCCACTGTTTCCAAACCTGCACTCAACAATTCCAGGGATTCTCATTTGGCTTTTCAGGACAGGGTTATAAAGGCTGTTAATGTTCATCTTGGGAGGCACAATAACCTCAAAATCCTCTTCTGAAGAATCAACAGAATTGCTCTCTACACAGTACTTTTGCAGTTGGTTATTCAGGGTACCCATTTTCTTGCTAAATTTTATCCAATTTTTTTCCAGCCCAATTTCCCAGTTCATCAAGACCTGCCTGAATTGTGCTTCTGTCTCCTGTGTACATGCAATCCCTCCCAGCCTGGTATTCCCTGCTAATTCAATAGGCAGCCTCTCTATTTCATTAGCCAGGTCAGTAATGGAGCCACTGAGCAGAGAGGGCTCCGGAGAGACACTGAGGCTGCTCCCTCCTGCCCACAACAAGGAGCCACTGGATTTTTTTTTGCAGCCTCCCACAGAACAGCACTGAGTTTGTTCTATCTGGCCTGAGTTAAATCAGTGAAATGGTGTTTGCATAGCTGGGTCTCTCTCAGCAAACATCCCTCCTCTGGGCTCAGCTCCACTGCTGGATGGGAGAGAGCCAGGTGATGAGTTGAGCACTCCATCCTGTAGGGAGACTTGTAAGGGGGCACAGTATTCCCCAATGAGATGCAGCTGTGTTGACACCTGTAAGTAATTGAGAACCAGGGCCATAAAAGGGTGGAGCCGGACAAAGAGTCAGAAGGCTGCAAGAAGAGCTAGCAGAAGGCTGCCCAGAAGATGACTGCAGAGGAAGACTGCAAGAAGCAGGAGAAGGCTGCTCAGGAAAAGACTGCAGGAGGAGAAGATGGTGAGTTCCCCTGGAGGGGATGAATAATTCCAGAGGAAGATTGACCCCAGGAGGGTAGACCCCAGGAGAGGGTTGGAGAAGCTTTGGACATGCCAGGGCTCTGTGGCAGTCTGGCAGCAATATCCTTCATTGGAT
>NW_005054656.1:36916-42800 GCF_000277835.1 Geospiza fortis | reverse complement strand
AAGCCACAAAGAGGTCTAGACCTGATTATCTAATCAAGACACCTGGGAATAGGTGAGCCACCAACCAGTAATGATTATGTTGAGAGATTTGGTTTGGGACATTTAAGGTATTTACTTTGACCACCTCGACAAATAGAGATAGATGCTGGTGTAATGTAACTGGTATAAGGTATTACTGTAATGCATAAGTATAGTTGTATAATATATTACTGTATATGTATTGTTGTAAACGTGTTTAATACAACACCATCCCAGTGATCCACTCTGATTTTAACTCAGTTTTGTGCTGCTCTAAATAGCTCTTTTCAAAACAATTCTGCTTTGGAGGGGCTCATGATAAGCAGTGCAGGCAGTCACCATCACATCCTGCTGGGGCCAGGTGCTGCTCCTTGGGCCCTGTTTCATCGCTGCTACAGATGAGGCCTAGAACAGGCACTGGGCCTCATTAATAATTAAAGTAAGTCTTCAATTCCACGTGGTAAAAACACAATGATCTCCATCTTTTTGTACAGCTCCATCACAGAATTGTCTGCCTGGCCCTTCCTCAGGCATTGCTGCTCCTGGGAACCACAGAATCATCAAGGCTGGAGCAGAACCTCAAGTCCCACCATCACCCAGCACCACCCCAAACCCTGTCCCCAAGGGCCATATCCAGACACCTCCTGAACACTCCCACAGACAGTGAACTCCCTAAAGATGTGAAAGTCTGCCTGAGGTCACAAATTGTACTTTTCTTGAGGACTGCTGGCTTTTGCCTTCCTTTCACAGATGGACAGACTCACAAAGCTCCAAATAACCACTGATCCTGGACCATGGTCTCCAGTAAGGAAAGTCTCCAGTAAGTAAGTGTCTTGGCTGCCCCTTTTGTCTAACAATGGTTTCTGTTCAGGTGCTGCCTCATGTTTTGAAAGGTGGCATCTGTTTTTCACTCAGCATTATTGAAGGTAATTGTTGGAAACAGAAGCTGTGCACAAAAGTGAATTTAGCTGCCATCCAACATTATAACTCCAAACCTCCCTGGGTAGATCGTTTCAAGGCCTGACCACTCTTTCAGTGAAATTTCCATCTCCAACATCCAATCTGAACCTCTCAGGTGCAACTTTAGGCCATTTCTGCTCATCCTTTTGCTCTGGACATGGTAGAAGAGACCGACCGTTGCTAAAACCTCCTTTCAGGGAGTTTGAGAACAATGAGGTCCCTCCTGAACAAATTAGAGAACAATGAGGTCCCTCCTGAACCTTCTTTTCTCCAGACTGAAGAACCCCAGTTCCCTCAGCTGCTGCTCCTAAGATTTGTTTTCCAGACCTTTCCCAGGACACACTCCACCACTTCAAGGTCCTTTTGTGATGTGAGAGGCCCAAAACTCCACACAGAACTTGAAGGGCAAAGAATACTGAGATGTTTTATTCTAAAACTCACATTTTAGAGTCTCCTGGACTCATAAGTAATCCAGTACTGGGAGCTGCATCAAGCTGTTTCTACCTGGAAGCAAAGTGGGGTAATAAAAAAATCACTGTCTGTATTAATAGAGAAGGAACTTCAAGCTCTGCATCCTTGAGAAGAACAGACAGAGCACTGCTGTGGCCTCTCAGTGAATTCCCTAAAGATGTGAAAGTCTGCCTGAGGTCACAAATTGTACTTTTCTTGAGGACTGCTGGCTTTTGCCTTCCTTTCACAGATGGACAGACTCTCAAAGCTTCGAATAACCACTGATCCTGGACCATGGTCTCCAGTAAGGCTCTTGGCTGCCACTTTGGTCTAACAATGGTTTCTGTTCAGATGTTGGTTCATGTTTTGAAAGGTGGCATCTGTTTTTCACTCAGCATTATTGAAGGTAATTGTTGGAAACAGAAGCTGTGCACAAAAGTGAACGCAGCTGCCATCTAACATTGTAACTTTTTTTTTTCTTTTTCACCTTAATTGTGGAATTAAAATGTTAGAAAGTTTCAGATGGAAATTTTGGGAAGAACAGCAGCAGCTCCTTGCCTTCCCACTGGCAGGAAAATCCCAGACCATGGAGTGCCAGCTGTGCCCCATGACCACCTTGTCCCCAGCCCAGAGCACTCAGTGCCACCTCCAGGTGTCACCTCCAAGGATGGGCACTGCAAAGCTCCCTGGGCAGCCCCTGCCAAGTCCTGAGCACGCTTTTCATGAGGAAATTCTTCCTGATGTCCAACCTGAGCCTTTCCTGGTGCAGTTTGAGGCCATTTCCTCTTGTCCTCAGAGCAGAGCCTGACCCCCACCTGGCTCTTCCCTCCTGTCAGGGAGCTGTGGAGAGCCAGAAAGTCCCCCCTGAGCTCCTTTTCTCCATGATAAACACCTGGAGCTCCCTCAGCTGCTCCTGAATTCTCATTTCCAGGTATTACAGCTGGAAGAAAACTCACTGTCTGGACCTCCAGGTAGCTCACTTAGGGTCCACCACCTGCCTGTCCCTTTGGAGCACCTCCTGGAGAGTCCCTGAGCCTCCTGAGGAGGGAAGCAGCCCATGGTGTCATGGGCTGGTGACCACAGGAAGGTCAGGACACCAAGGACTTATTGTCAGAGTGTATTGATATCCCTGGGTGTGAGACGAGGTGGTGAGACAAGAAGGGAGGTTTATGAAAAAATCAATATTAAATTTGTTTTGGTAGGGCTTTACAAGGAGACCTTTTAAAAATCATATAAACCAGCACATCTTCAGAATCAATTTATACTCTGTCACATCCCCTCCTGAGGTCTGCTCTCTGACAAAAATAAGAGAGGCAAAAAATGTACAGTTGACAAAGCAATTAAAATAATGAATGCACTGTGTTTGGGAGCTGGCACCAAAGATGTGAAGCAACGACAAAAAGGCTAAAAATAGAACATGTGGTATATTAAATAGACACATTTTAAATACTGTCCAATATAAGGTTCTAAAATAACCCCCAAATTATGCACTATTTCTATGCTAAATAAAGCACAGAGGAATTAATAAGCATAAATATCTTCACGCTGTAAAAAGTGCAATATAGATACAGTGATAAATACTGCTTGTAATACACAAATCAATGAACACATATTTAAAATTCAACCTTACAGAATCTGCTGACTCTAAATAAACTTCTGTTCAACAGTAACTTTATCTACTTAGCCAACTTCTGCCAGCTACTTCTCCCTTTTTTTCCAAGAAACTTTCAGCATCCCTCTAATCACCAAAAGATCTACAGGATTTAACAACAAATAATTTCTGCCTTATAATTGCATCAACTCTACTTTCCAAAGTTTTCTTTTATCCAAGTCTTTAATCTGGAGAGAAAATGAGGATCAGAAAGTGTGATGAAAACCCAAATTTGGAATTTAGACACATCCTATGCAAAATCAAGACAAAACTTGTGTCTGCCTGAAAGAATTGAGTGGAAAACACCTGGATGATGGGAATTTATGACAGCTAATAGTTTTAAGATCTAGGTTAAGATAATTGTATATACTTCCACATCTAGTTTATGTTGCTGGTTTAAGATAAGCATGTATACTTTCTCTAGGCTAAACAAAGAGAAGGGAAACTTTCAGAAGGATATTTATCCAGTTTATCACAGACATCTACCTTCTTTCCTTAATGAAAGAAAATCCTTGATGACCCCAGAATAAGTATTTGTGACTCTATTCAAGGTGACTGAAGTCAGATTAATTAAATATCACTTAGAGTCTGTGAATTACAGACCAAGAGCAGCAATTACTCTCTTCTTCCACAGAGCAACCCCAGAGACTCCTGTGTATTCCGGTTAAATCACAGAATATATATTTTCCCTTAGTGGGTTTAAATAAAAGCAAAAGAATGAAACAAATATAGAAGTTTAACAGGCTTAAGAGTATGTTTTTCACAGTAAAATAAGCAAATCAAAAGGATCAATAACTGTCTGCCTCAGATGTTGGTCAGTTTCCAATATTGATCATGTTTTCATGTAACTTGACTTGGGCTTTAGCCAAATATAAGATCATTTCTCTCTTCTCCATCACTGCTTTGCACCTCTTCATCTACCACCTATTCCAAATCCAACTGTTTCACAGAAATATTTCCAAGCTAACATGAATCTTTGCTGGGCTTTCAGCTTTTGGATCTTCCTACACCCTTTGGAGAAGTCCAGAAATGTAGATCACAGTTTCCAAAGACTCCTTCCAACACAGGTGCCTGGTGTTGCCTGTAGGGTTTGCACTATGAGATAATTCCTAATCACTGCCCCTATTTCAGCACTGGGGTCTGCTTTGTGCTCTGGTTCCTCATCCAGATAACCCAGTTTACCATCTGGGATCTTTGGAGGAATAATCTCACTCCATTCATCTCACTCAACAGTTCTGGAATTTCTTCTCCTTCCAGTCCTCAGGCTTATGGTCTTTTGAGACCTCAGTCAAAGGTGGGTTTGAGGGACAAATCATCTCTCAGCAGAATCCCACAGCTAAGCAACAGTTTAATCAACCAACATTTCAAAATTACTGTCAGGATTAAAGACCAGAGAATAAACTGGTTCTTCCTATTTGAAATCTAAGGTTTTAAATATATACCTGTATGCTTTGCAAGTTTTTGTCATATGTGCCAATCTTTGGGCCCTTGTGCTAGAAAGTGAGTTAAAAAGCTGAGAAAATACAGACCAGCAAAATCATTGGCGTGTCAATAAAGAGTATGGCATCACCCAATCAGAAATACACATATCAAAGTCTGTTTTGACTTGATTAGGAAAGCGTACTCATTATGGTTGTTGTTGCTGTTTGGGTTTTGCTGATCTGCTGGTGGGTCACTCACTAATAGAAGCAAACACATTAAACAGCATTTTCCTGCTGTTTCCAGCAAAGCAGGTCATTAATTTGTGCATCACTCTATGCTTCCTCCATAGAAAGCCTGGAGATTAATGGAAAGGAGTCATGTAAGTAGAAGTGCACTATAAAAGGATAATAAATGGAAACCATTCTCCTTTCTCAGTGATTTTCCTTTTCAGGACACAGTCAGCTGGTTCTTGTCTTTCCTCCACTCATGTGGAACTCAGTTAAGATGTGAAATAAGGTGACCTCACTCCCACTCTCTGATTTCCTGATAGTGAGAGCTAAAAGCAGAACTTGTTTGGGAGCCTGTGCATAGAAAGTGCTCAGATGGGAAAGACAAAGAGTCCTGCCAGTGGCCTAAAATGTCATACGAGTTTTATAGGAGAGTTTAAAATTATAAGACATCTTGGTATCAATTTAATGTGTTTCTTTTCCTCCAAGGGTTGCACATTAACCCTAGCACTGTCTGGTTTCCCTTGTTGTATACAGATTTTTGACCGAATTTTCCAGTTTTAAACTCCCTTATAATAATAGAATTGAGATTGGAAGGTTCCTCTGGAGGTCACCCAGTCCAACCCCCTTCCCAAAGCAAGTTTAATTGCATCAAGTTGCTCAAGGACAAGTCAAGTGAAGTCTTGAAGGTTTCCACATGTGGAGATCCCACAGTCTGGCCCCCAGCTTCAATATTTGACCAGGATCTCATGGTAATACTTTGCCCCAGCTGATCAGAATTTCCCATATAAAAAATTCCCTGTGCTTGTGCATAGGCACTTTTTCATCCTTTCCTGTATCAAGAAATCCTGATCCTTAACCTTCCTTCTCCTGCCCTCAGCACCCTCCTGCTTCTTTAGGAGAAGCTTTTTACCTGTTCTGAGATCAAAGTTTCCCAGGCTGGCTAACCTGTGTGTCACAGCCACGTTTTCCAGACATTTTCTGACACCTAAATTTTATTTAATCTAATCCCATTGATTCTTCCTTAAGCACTGCACTGACCTGAATGCAACAAGAGGTCAGTGGTTATTTTTAGGGAGGTTTTTTTTGTCTTTTTTTCTTCAGAAAACCCCCAAATCTCCTTTTCTGTTGCACTTGGAAACCCCTGGCATGGCAC
>NW_005054656.1:8665-36861 GCF_000277835.1 Geospiza fortis | reverse complement strand
TTCTGTGCTGAGATTCAAAGTGTGTTCCCTGTGGGTGGCACCATGGGGGAAAATCCCCCTGGCAGGGTGGGACAGCAGTGACAGAATTTCCCTGAGACCTGGGCAGGATGAGTGCCACGAGCATCCTGCCAGTGCAATGGGAGTCATCACTCTCAGAAGGAATCTGGCCACCATGGGACCATAACAGGTGGCTAAGAAGCCAGACCCTACCAAAAGTTGGACATGGATATGGTAGGAAGTGGGGAGAAGCAAGAATGTAGCCTATGAGTTAGCACAAAGGATAATTTTTCTAACTTAAATTCTGGCATATTCTGTTTCTTATATTTGAAGAATGGAGGATCCACAAAGTCTCATATTTCTGTATTTTTTCCTACATTTTCAGAATTAAAAAAGAGAAAGTTTTGCCTAATTATGCCTGTAGAATACTACAGACACAACAATTAAACAGTGTGAAATTGGATCCTTGCTTGCCCTTTATCTTGGCCAGGGAACAGACTGCAGTGGAGAATCTTTTCCATTTTTCGCACATTAATCATATTTGTGGTTTGAAACATCCCAGGCAAATACTGTCCTTAGGGCTCCAAATATTTAAAGAGGAAATGCTTTTTGTTCTATACAGAGGCAGAAGAAGTTTTAAAAGCTTCTGCCTTTGCAAAGCAAACTGAATAGTGCAAGAGGCAGCAAATCTTCATTTTATAATATGTCAGGCTTGTATAATTGTTATGTTTGTAATAAAAATATGCACAATACGACCAACAGAGTTAATTATTTTTCCTGTTGGTGACTTAAACACCAAAGCAGCGTTCTTGTGTAAAGGACTGTTGTTAACCTGTCTAAAGTCTATTGCATGGACTTGTTCTCAGCAATAAAATACAATCACAAAGAATGCAGCCTCCCCATAAATTTACCTTTAGCCCTGTCCTCTTCTCTTTCTTCTCACTGATGCCTGAAAACTGAGTTTGCCTTTCTGCTTGAATAGCAGGCTTCTAACAAAGTTATTTTGCAGCCAGGGCTCTGACTGATGGATGAAGTTTTTAGGGCTCCATACCTGCAGCTACAGCACTTGCTACTTATGGTGGCAGAGGAGATGATAAAGACACAGGTCTTTTATTTATTCTCCTCCTCACCCTAATTTAAGGCCTCTCCCTCTGTCAGCTACTTGTCTCTGCCAGCAGTGAATCAAACAAGAACTTCCCTGGATATATTAAGTGTATCTGCACAGCAGTGTTGGCATTTGAGCAGCTCTGCAGCAGGCTTGATTCACTGCAAAGCAGCTCTGAATAAAACAGCTTTTTTAGCTCACAATCCATTTCAGAATAAAAGATAACAAAGCATTTTTGTTAGAAATAAAGCTGAGGGAGCGTGTCCTATATTAAATATGTCCTGAGGGTTGCATTTGTTTAAAAATGTCCAACTTGGCTTCTGGAAACTGAGCCTCCAGTGTTATCCCAGCACACAGGGCTGCTACAGAAGATCTCTGCAAGCCACAGCTCCTGCTGATCTGCAGAGCACTGGGACAGGGACCCACAGATACATGTTGAACATATTTGTACATATATCTGTGTGTGCACATATGCATTTCTATGTACACACACCTGCATGAAGGTAACAGCAGGATCATGGAAACACAGAATGGTTTGGGCTGGAAGGGACATTAAAGATCATCTGTCCTGGGGGCAGGGACAGTTTTCAGAGCTATCCATGCATATATCAGCAATTAATAAAAAGCACAAAAACTCCATATGCCTCTGCCTGGGGCTAAGGTATGGTTCCATGATGGTTCATACAAACCCCTGCATAATGAACACCACAAAAATACAGCAGTAAGATTTTGTTCAGGCCAAAACCAGCAAAAAACCCACAAATGTTCTTGTCATTGTCCATCTCTGAGGTGCTCCAAAAGGTAGCCACAAAATAGGAAGTTTTGTATGTGAGAGACTCACATGGTGGAGAATAATATTTAAAGCTGAGGATGTTTATTTTCTTGGGGATGTAAATACAGGAAAAAATGTTGTTAGCAAAGCCCCAGGAAGCAGCACTGCAGCTTTGTGCATGGAAAGTATGTGGAGAAAGCAGCAGCACCATCTGGTGTTCTCTCCAAGCCCCCAGAGAAGTTCCTGATCCCCACTGAGAGCTGTCCTCTAAACTCTGACCTCTTTAACCCACTGAGTGCCAAATGTATGAACTGTGATGGAAAATCTCCAACTAGTTTACATTTAAAGGTGTGCTAAAGATGGTCTAGTTTGCTGCAATTATGAAATTAATGGATTTAAGAGGCAGTAATCCCAAAACATAAATCAGAGAATCACAAGATGGTTTGGGTGGGAAGGGACCTAAAAGACCACCTTGTTCCAACCTCCTGCCTTGGGGACAGGGAAATTTCCACATGCCTGAAGCAGTTTTGGAAATTTCTGGAACAATATTTTCCTTTCCTATCAAACCAAGATTGCATTTCTTATCTTTGGTGAGAAGTCCTGCTTAAAACTGAAATTCAGACCTTGGATATAACCTAAATCCAAACCTCAGATATAAAACAAGTAAATATCCTTTTCAATCCACATGAAAATAAATATACATGGCTATTTAGAGAGAGCAGTTGGTCCTTGTGTTTAAAGATTGCTGAATTTCATTGTGATTTAGAAAGGAAGAAAGATAACCTGATACTCCATTCAAATTTCCTCCTGTCACTTTCTCAGCAAGTAAAAGCACATAGAGCTAGATTGGGCAAATATTCCAGGCATAAATAAGCCTATTCACAAGCAAATATGTTTGTTTGTAAGTCATTATGTTCCTTCACACATGAATACTCCAGGCAAAAAGGCAGGAACTTAGATGGAAGCAGGGTAAATGAATACACGCCTCCAGCTGCAACAGGGCTCCTGCAGCTGGTCCTGGAAAGTGGAACTTGTTACATTCTAAACCAACCAAACCTTGAAAAATACTTCATTTCAACTGTATATTTTGAAATTATTTGTGAGTTAATGCTCTGCAATAGGTTTTAAACAAAAAATCTGATAGGTGGAATAAACCAAACTCCACTCTCACTTCTCTCTGTAGCTCCAGGATCTCCCTTTGACCTTGCTCTGTGAGCAAAGGCAGGAGAGGAAGCAGCAGGGAGAAGACCAAGGACTGGTAGCTGCAAATGCTGTGTCAGCCCTGCAGAGAGGGGCTGTGGCACTTACTGTGGGGTAGGGGTGGGAGCAGAACACGGTGTATTTCCTGATGATGCCGTTCAGCTTCAGGGGAGGCAGCCAGGACACAAAAACCGTGGAGGCCGAGGCAGCAGCTGCTTTAACTCCAGCAGGAGGACCTGGAACTGGAGAAGCAAAGTGTGTTAGAGTGGCCCAAGGCAGATATTCAACCATCCCAGTGTAACAGAGAGGAGTTAAAAGGAAAAGGGGAGTGTGCTGCTTTGGTGGCTGTGCCCCCATGGGCTGAGATGGACACTCTGTGTCAGGGAGCAGCCTCCACACTGCCCATGCCATGGAAAAGGTTTGGGGATGTGATCCCATCCTTAAGAGGGGAGAAACTCTTCTTCAGAGGGTCCCAAAGCAGAACCTGCCACTGATGGTTAAACTTTTGTGAAGTATCCCCTCCAGCCTGTAAAAAATCATAGAATGAACCCAAGAATGGTTTGGGTTGAAAGGGAACTTAAATATCTTCCAAACCCCTGCCATGGGCAGAGACACCTTTCACTAGACCAGGTTCCACAGAGCTTCATCCATCCTGGCCTTGGACATTTCCAGGGATGGGGCATCCACTGAAAAACCTGTGTCAAGGCCTCACCACCCTCACAGTAAAAATTTTCTTCCCTAGATCCAACCTCAATTTCCCCTTTCAGTTTGAATCTAAATGCACACGTGAAAATATCTTGTCCATGGTCACAGAAATTGCCAAACACCACTTTATAATAAATGGCCAGCTTTGAACACACAACCCATGCCAAAGTGTTATAAATAATGCATATATGGACAGTTTAATGGACATCCAGAGCAGAGCTGTGAATTTAATGAAGTGGAGGGTAAATGAGCAGTTTGCACTGCCTGGTGTGACCCATGGCCAGCAAGTGCCACGATGTGTGAGCAGACATTTCCCCTCACAGAATCCTTGTCCCTCACCCTGCCCTCAGCAGCTCAGACCTCTCTCTGGCACTGCAGAATATCTATTTCTCTAATTACAGCAGCTATCTACATAATACACAATAATACAAAGTTATCACAGAGAAATAGCTAAAAACCCCTGAACCTCCTGTCTTAAACCAGTGGAAAAGGCTTCAGTTTGGAAATGCTAAAATCTGGCTATGTAATCTTAACTACATCCCTTTGCAGCCCTGCATTTTGGGAAAGGTTTCGATTTCATGAGCATATGCTGTTTTTCAAACACACATTACACTGTACAGTGTTCTCCACCTTTGGAAACACTCTTTTACTAATGTGCAAAATTGCTAGATTTATTTTCCTGCATGCTGGAATATCACATTACACACAAGCTTGTACCCAAACAAAACAAGGGCTACATTTAATATCAGAATAAATGGGTTTAAAATTTCCTGAAAAACATGCCTTGGGCCAAAATATTTGAAAATATATTTTAAAAACTGTGAAAATAAATAATTTGAAAGATATTATAGCACTGTGTGTGCTCAATATTTATGTCACATTATTAAAATAGTTATGTTGAATTGATAATTGCTATGTAGGTTATTAATGACAAAATGAAACAATTTTCTGAACTTTGCTCTCTACAGAACTACTGCTTGTGAGGAATCTGATATTTTTTTCTGCTTTCATGTAAAACTACCAAAATATTAAAATTTCTAGTGCAATTACCATTGCAATGCTTGATCAGCTTTACTTTCACAGAAGACAGTCATTGTGCAGTAGAGGTACAAAATCCCTTGTCCTGATATTTGTAGATAAATTCTGAATCTTTGCTCTACCTCATTTAAGCAAGCAGATATTATGCTGCTACAGAACTTTGCCCATAAAGAGAAGTCAGCCAGCCTGGGATCTAAATTTGCTCATCTTTTGTGTAAAAACAATGTGAGGAGACTCCCAATTTTATATTTGCATAGGTGGTCCTGGAAAGATGTGAGAAAATTGACAGCCCCCACTCAGTGCAACGTCTCTGGATGTGCATTTTCTATTTATAGTGTGCTGAGAGAGCTAATTAGGCATCAAGTGAGAACGTCATGATGATAATTGCATGCAAACCCAGCCCCTCACTGCAAAGGGGCTAATTCAGTTAGCAGCTCTATCCAATGCAGAGTAAATATTGATGCTTGACAGCATCCAACTTGTTATTTATACCCAGCTCATTAGAAATGCTATTTGCTCCTGCTGCTGAGGAGTGAAAGCTGGCTCTCCAGGGTAATTACCTAACCCACAGGAGGATTCCTTTATGGATAGCAATGTTTTCTGGAAATCACTGCAAATAGATGGATGAGGTTAATGCAATTTATTGTTAAATTAGGGTGTGATCTATAGGGACGGGTTCTGATGGTAATTGGTCATGGCTGTCGAGTGTTGAGGGATTAACCCAGAATTCATCCGGCATCTTCCAGTCATTGGGCCTATGTGGGAAACATTTCTGTGTTGCTGTTTGGTGTGAGACTAGCAGAAAGAGGCCAGAAAGAAACTCAGGAAGCCATTTAGTAAAATTTTAAACCCAAGGACCCCTGCACCTCACTGGGTTGGAGTCAGGCAGCAGCTTTTGCAGTGTTGCCAAACTTATTCTGAATACTCATATATTGGTCCTCTTTTTACTGCACTGCTGGGTTGTGCACATGAAAGCTGTGTGTCATTCCACTGTGTGTGTGGAAGTGTTTACATTTCCTTGGCAGGAATCCTGCAGAATCTCATCTGGCGCTCCACAGACCCTCACTGTTCTCTGTCCAGAGAGTAAAGTCATTGATCAAACCCATCCCCTGGACCTCATAACAGCTATCTCAGCATCAACTGAAGCATTTCTTACTAAACTGGGTTGCTTGGGCATCTGGAGAAGTTGTGGCTGGCTGTGGCACTCACATTCTCTGAACATGATTCCTTCACCCAGGGTTTTTCTCCTGGGAAGCGGAAAGGCAGCGAGAAAGGCCTCAGAGAAAAGGAAAACAATTCTTAACTCATTTGCTTCTCCTCTGTTTTGCTCATGTGGAATGTGTTTGGAGATTGTTTCATTGGATTCTGGTGTGAGTTGTTTTCACTCATTGGCCAATTAGGGCCAGCTGTGTTGGGACTCTGGAAAGAGTCACAAGTTTTCATTATTATCTTTTAGCTTCAGTAAGTATCCTTTCTGTATTCTTTAGTATAGTATAGTATTCTTTAATATAATATAGTACAATAAAGTAATAAATTAGCCTTCTTCTGAGAACATGGAGTCAGATGCATCATTCTCTCCCCTTGTTGCTGGACCTGCATTTTCAATAGCTGGGCAATGTGGTGCCTGCCTGATCCTGGAGGGGAAAATCCTGAGCCTTGCCAAGCAAACTAAAGGTATTTCCCCTCAATGCCATTGCATCCCCAGCCTTTCAGGCTTCAGTCATTACAAGCCAGCAGTATCAGGAGACCAGAGCTGCCTTATTGAATTCTCCCTGGACCTTTATTTAGGACACTGACTCCCAGAGCTCCCAGAAATATAAACTGAATTTGCACAATGCCATAAATCCTTTTTTTTTTTCCCATAATCACCAGGGCTAAAACTATGGTGAGAAGCTGAGGATTGCTTCTAAACAACTTTGCAGCCTTCCAGGGAGCAGATGTGGCAAATTTAAGATCAAAGATGGCCTCATTCTCCAGCTAGCAAGGCTTTGAAAAACACGGAAATAGCATCCTGCTTTCATGTGGAGGAGAACACTTTGTATTCCTGACAGTGCAAGTGAAATGCTAAAGCAGAGCAGGCAATTATCCTGATACGACAGGGCTGGGAACCAGCATTTAGATGTGCCAGATAATGGGGAGGAGCTCCAGGAACTTTCTCATTCTCCTTTTCATAAGCAGAGAGATTATCACCATTTTTCTTCACAGTACTGAGCAGCAGGGAGGCAAATGCACAGACTGTAGTGCATTTAAGGGTCATATGGCAAATAGATCAGAAATCTGAGCCTTGTTCTGTAACAGGGTTTAAATTCTGCACGACACAGGACTATTCCATTGCTGGCTGCACTTAGAAAAACCAAAATAAACCCAACTCTTGACTGCTGCCTGTTTGTTCATTTAGATATTCCACCTAAAATGCAGATCTATGCCAGCCAAAACACATCCACACATGAATTTACTCTGAACTGCCCTCATATTAAGCACACCACTTCTATCAAATCCTGCCAGTTTCCCAAAGGGAGCATTTACTATTCTGTGCCTTTTGCTTCTTAGTCAAAAAGATAAAATTGGAGATCTTTACCACTAGGAAAAAAAGTGCATTAAGGGGTCACCAAGGGCAATTTTTCATCCCAGAGCCCAGTCACCCACATCAACGGAACAAAGCCAATCAGAGCTCTGCTCCAAGGAGTACTGAGCATACACCTGGCTGGATTTCTGCTTAATCATTTCAGAATAAATGTAAACTTGCCAGATGCTGTCTGTGCCTCTCATGCCAATGCTCAGGAAGTTTGGTGTCCAGGGAGAGGAAGGAGAGGAGGAAAATCACTTTGGATTCAGGCATAGTGGGGCTGGCAGAGGGATTTGGTATTATTTTCCCTTCCTTCCTGCTGCAGCTTTTGCCTGGCTCTGAATGCCAGAGAGCTGGAAGCACAGAACTGCTGCAAAAATCCTCCTGCGGCACAGCCAGCCCAGATGCCACCTCTGACAGACACCCAGACCAAATTCCCAGCTGCAGGAAGCTTTCCTGGCATGGGGACTCTGGGGTCTGTGTCCTCCCAAGGTCAGGGCACTGCTGCCAGCCAAGGTGCTGTGTTATGTTCCAGGCTTGTTCAGGCAGCAAATTCCTCGTTTCAACTTGTTCATGTTGCATTTGCAGCACAGGAGCAGAGAGGGAATTTGTGACACACACTCCCTCTTGCTGCAAAACAGAGAAGCCCTTCAAACTGCATTTTGATCACAGCAGGGAAAAGAACTGGAAGAGCTGCTTTAATTTTTAATGGTTTATTAAATCAAGTGTCCAGGTGAAGAGGATGAGCAGCTTATTAGAAACTGTAAAGTAGAAAGAGACAAAACCAGAATGAATTTTTAAAAACTGGACATTTCTTGGATTATTTTTTTCTACCAGGAGGAACTCAAAAAAGAGCAGTATTTTTTCTGAAGTCAGCTCTCAGGAAAGGGGAGAGAAAAAGCTAGATAAACCCCATAAATACAATCACATTGAAAGGAAAGCTCATTTCTTGAAAGCTCATTTCCTATTATTTGCTTGAGTTGTTCCCATTTCCTTTGCTGATCAGCAGCAGTGTCTGACCTCTGGTGTCTAAAATCAGTATCAAACATTACAAGAAATCAAAGTATCAAGGCATTCCATACAGGATTCACTTGCTGGGTTACCCTTAGAGATATCAAGCCTGCTGAAGAAATTTTGGGTTGATGTCTTTAGCTGAACACCAACAGAGAAGTCACAGGAGGCCCCAACTGGGTTTTCCAGCAGCAGAGGAAAATGCTGCACCATTGATGTTACAAAGAAAAGTTTCCTCTCATGTAAAAAAAATGAAAAAAAGAGAATGGAGTTAATGATCAGATATGGCCTCATAGCAATAATGATGTGGAGGGCTTGGCAGCCACTTAAAAATATCCCAGATGTCCAGATTTTATTAGAGGAGGGTGGAATATCTTGTGTCCTAATTTTAGCCAGAGAAGGTCTGGGAGCAGAGATAGAAAGTTTCCAGTTCTAAGCTCTGTTAGGATTCCAATTAATTTATTTCATATGCCAAGGAAGTGCTTAAACTCACTTCAGGGCAGAATCTTTTGAGTGTACTAGAATTAGTCCTACTGAAAAATCCTCTACAGAACATTGTCCTAAGAAAATGACAGCAGAAATGTCCCTTCTTCTGAGGAATGAGGCACCTGTTTGGTGCACAGTTTGCCAATGTGAATGCTCTTTTCCTCTTTAATTTCCACACCCTTCAGGATGTTTAGATCCAGGATTTTGGGTTTGGTTTATGCTTAACTGCAGGTCTCTGTATATTCCACTCAAAACCTTTCCTGCCCTTAGTAAAAAGTTGTGAAGCTGAAGCTGAATATGAAACAATTTATTTTCTAGAACACCTTTCCATTTAGTTTCCTGGACAAAAGATTTAATGAATGGAACCAGTGTGAGGCATCAGAAAATCTCTGGAAAGTTTCATCAGGCTGTCCCAGGGTGAGTTATTGCTGAGCTGCCAGGAGGAGTACAGGTGAGAGATGAGCCTTTGCACAGCTTCAAACACAGTCTGAGCAATGTGCTCCCCTCCCCAGGGCCTGCCTGATCCCAGGCATGGAGACAGCAATGAGACACCACCAAGAACTGGGATGAGCAAATGAGGCTGGGCTAGGGGGAAGAAAAGAAGACAAAAATGATGGACAAGATGATGGAGAGAGAAGGAGGAGAAGGAGGAGAAGGAGGAGAAGGAGGAGAAGGAGGAGAAGGAGGAGAAGGAGGAGAAGGAGGAGAAGGAGGAGAAGGAGGAGAAGGAGGAGAAGGAGGAGGAAAACAAGGAGGAGGAGAAGGAGGAAAGCAAGGAGGAGAAGAAGGAGGAGAAGAAGGAGGAGAAGAAGGAGGAAAAGAAGGAGGAGAAGGAGGAGAAGGAGGAGAAGGAGGAGAAGGAGGAGAAGGAGGAGAAGGAGGAGAAGGAGGAGAAGGAGGAGAAGGAGGAGAAGGAGGAGAAGGAGGAGAAGGAGGAGAAGGAGGAGAAGGAGGAGAAGGAGGAGAAGGAGGAGAAGGAGGAGAAGGAGGAGAAGGAGGAGAAGGAGGAGAAGGAGGAGAAGGAGGAGAAGGAGGAGAAGGAGGAGAAGGAGGAGAAGGAGGAGAAGGAGGAGAAGGAGGAGAAGGAGGAGAAGGAGGAGAAGGAGGAGAAGGAGGAGAAGGAGGAGAAGGAGGAGAAGGAGGAGAAGGAGGAGAAGGAGGAGAAGGAGGAGAAGGAGGAGGAGAAGAACGAGAAAGAGGAGAAGGAGGACAAGGAAAATAAATGTGTAAGGCTTCTGACATGAACCAGATGTCCCCAAGCCCAGCCCGTCCCCAAGCTCCTGGAGCACCGTGTGACATTACTCCTGGCTCCTGTGGATTAAATCCCACTCCCAAGGGATTTAATCAGGCCTGACAGCCTTTGTGCTCAGAGAGAATTCAGGTTTGCTACGCTGGATCTACTTGACAAAAAGTAACTTGAAAATGCAGCATGTGTTTTGCAGCTCTCTTACATTTTAGATTTTACATTTTAGATATTTTTTCATTGAAATAAATCCATTTACTTCCAAGCACTGGGTGTCCCAAGAGCATCTGAGTCAGGACCTGGGTGCTCCAAAGTAACTGTTAAAGGACTTTAGGCTGATACCAGAATGTTCAGTGTTTGAGACACACAAGTCTAGAGCTGAGCAATTTCCATTTACTGCAATCCCTGGATATAGCTACAGCTAGGGCCAGGTGACCTTACAATGTATGGAAATTTTAGAATGAATCCCTTAATATTTAATTGGAAAAAATTAATAACTTCATTCACATAATTTTTTATTGCAAAAAAAAAGCACAGAATTAATCAAGTCAGTTAATTTACTGAACCTGCTCTCTTGTCGCTTTTGTAAATCTCATTACAAATACAAAAACTGGCATGTATATTCATATATTCACGAGTGACCAATAAAGTGGATGAACAAGAAAGGAAAATCCATTGACTAATTTCCTTGAAAACATATTGTATAACTCACATGAGAATTTACAAATTAAACATTATTCAAGTAACCTCATTGAGAGGACTGTGGGCATTTTTATCTGTACCATAAAAAGTC
Organism: Geospiza fortis; assembly: GCF_000277835.1. Lineage (NCBI taxonomy): Eukaryota > Metazoa > Chordata > Aves > Passeriformes > Thraupidae > Geospiza > Geospiza fortis. Next base: position 25,945 of record NW_005054656.1, on the reverse strand, counting down.
TTGATCCAGTTTTACAAAAGCATTTAGGGGATCAAAAAATACATTTGTACATCTCATAGTATTTTCAAGGCATTAAAAAGGTTAGGGACAAAACCTCCTCTGAATTTGGAATTTTAGTACTCCAGAAATAGATCAGTGCATGGCATCCTACTGAGGCAACCTGAAGTGATTATAATAGTTACAGTTACAATAAAGTGATTATGGAATATCACATGTCAGTGTCTGTGTATGATTAAAAGTTTCTTAAACTTTCAGCATTAGAAATTGAATTTTCCATGCTTGGGTCTAGGAACAAAGGTAAGCCATTTTGGTTCTTTATTTTGCTTTTGAGGGAAGAGATATTTGGAGGATTTTTTAATATATATATATATATACACATACATATATGTAGAGATATATGTATATACATACATACACACACGCATATATATATTTACTGAAAAAATATTTATAGTGGGATCTAAGTAATTTAAGACAGTTCCAGAACAGTTTCTCCTTCTTCCCCCATTTTCATAGAATATCAGAATGGTTTGGAAAGGACCTTAAAGATCACCCAGTGCCACCCCTGCCATGGCAGGGACACCTCCCACTGTCCCAGGCTGCTCCCAGCCCCAGTGTCCAGCCTGGCCTTGGGCACTGCCAGGGATCCAGGGGCAGCCACAGCTTCACCTGTGCCAGGGCCTGCCCACCCTCACAGGGAAGGATTTTTTCCTAATATCCCACCTAAACTTGTAAATTTTCGGCGTGAAGCCATTCCCTGTGTGCTGTCCCTGCATCCCCTGGAAATTGTCTCTCTCCAGCTTTCCTGGGGCTCCTGCAGGCCCTGCAAGGCCACCCTGAGCTCAGGCCAAAGCTTCTCCTGTGCAGGTGAACAATGCCAGCTGTGCCAGCCTTTCCTGCCAGCAGAGCTGCTCCATCCCTCTGCTCATCCTGGAGCCTCCTCTGGGCTCTCTGCAGCAGCTCCAGCTCCTCCCTGGGCTGGGACACTCCAGGGCTGAGTTTTCAATCTCTGCATGCCTGAGACATGTTTTTACATAAAATATTTGCCTGAGACAAACAAACATTTCCTGGAAGTGGGAATGGAAGATGCTTTCACTCCTTACCATCCTCCTTAGTGCGGGTGAAAATCTGCTCGCTCCTCACACCATCCCCAGCTCGGGTGAAAGCCAACACCTGGATGCTGTAGTTGGTGTATTTTTCCAAACCATCCAGCTCCAGGGATGGCTGGGTAGTAGTGACATTCTTTATCTCTCCCAGCTCTATAAAATAAAATGAAATAAAAAGAAAGTGGAGTTATTGCCAAGTTTCCTCTTCCAGGTGTTGATACCTGCTGTGGAAATCCTGGGTGTCCCAGACAAGGAACGCTTCATTATTACAGAACAGCAATAAATTATAATGAATTAAAAGTAATTCATTTATGCCCTGACCTCTTACCACTTGAAGCAGACCTATTTTTCATTTTCAAACTCTTTTTTTTTATTGCAATTTAAAAAAAATACATATGATGAAGAGAATTGAAGAAATTCTACAAGTAATGAGATTTTTCATAAAGAACAGATAACAAGAAGAGATTATTGTGAAACATCCCCTAAATAGAAAAAATGAGAACATTGATTATCTTCATAAAGATTTTCTGGTTATGAGAAAGACCATTTCTCATAAGGAAAATGAAGAAAATGTCCCCTTTATTTTAAAATATGCAGCAAGTGCTGCTGCAAAGCACTTGATAGCAGCAATAGTGGCTAACAATAGATTTAAACAGAGTAAAATCAGATTTACTTGCAGAAAGTTGATGCACTTCATATTAATCTTTTTTTGCAGCAAGCTAAGAAGTACAACCCATATGGCAAAAAAAAAAAAAGCTTTAAACATATTTAGGGCAGCAAATAAAGTTGAATAAATCAAGAAAATCCAGTTTTAAGCATGGCATGAACATCATCTTTTTCATCATGTTGTGAGACATCACATAGGAGCTTAGATGTGATAATATCCACACAGGATCTGATCCAAAACTACAGGCGTCACTGTAAACATTTAATTTCATGCCCTACATGTTTACATTTTTTCTGTATGCTTCTCATACATTCTTAATCTTTATTTTAAAGGAATTGGTTGATTTCCAAATATTTTTGAGGCTACCATTACCAGCAAGGACAACAGGCCTCTGGGTCACATTTCCACTCTAAATTCCCTTTTCCACACTAACAGAGGCCAGGATTTGCACACCTGCAGGTTAGAGTGAACTGTGGTTCTGCTGGATGAAAGCAAAAGAAGGGAGACAGCTGTGAAAAATCTACAGGGCAAGTAGGAATAAAGTCATGTGCATCTCAAACCTACTAATTTGTTTAGTTTACAAGAAAGGGCCACACGCGGAATTATCATCATGCAATAAATTGCAGATTAGTAAAACATCACAATTCTCCTTTGATCCTTTCACTCAGTCTCTGCTCTGGAGCCCATTTCCTCAGGAAGTTTATGCTAAGAGTACAAAAACACAACAGAAAAAGCTGGCATGGAAATAACAAGCTTTTCCCAGAGACATCTCCTTCTTTTGCTCTCAGCAAAAAAATTTCCTTCTTTTTTGCTCAGGAGATGAAATGCTTCCTATGAAAAAATAAGTGATAGTATATCAAGTAGGCAAAGGGATAACCAACCAAATTATAGTGAAAATCAGGTTTGGGCTGGTTTGTTCCAGATCCATGTCACCATTCTTTAAAAAAACCCAACATTCTGGACTCTGTACCTGAGGTGAAATTTGCTCAGGTTGTGTTGGGTACCATGAGAGGCCTGGGGAGTTTTGCAAACCCATGGTGGGAGCCTTCCCTGAGTCTCCTCCAGGCAGCTTTGCTGCTCTGTTCAGCCTCTAGGAAAACCTGCTCCCTCACAGGTAGACAAAGTTTTCTCTAAACCAAAAAGAAAAGGGAGTCAAATGCCTTCACACTAGAGAGAAAATTCTGTAAATGCCACATACAGCTTTTTCTTTGGCAATAGGTTGGTGTTTCTCACCTCCATCCAAGAGGTTGGCCCAGTAGATAACCCTGAATCCCTGCAGGATCCCATTCAGGGTCTCCTTTGCCAGTGTTGACCAGGAAATGGAGATGGTTTCTGGGGACGTGGCCGTGGCTTGCACATTCCCTGGAGGGCAACTGGGCACTGGAATAAGAGATTCACCATTTTAACACAATGAAAACAACTCAATATTCATCTTTTAGCTACCCTTTATTTTCCCCTCTAGCCCACCACACAATATTTAATTACCATTACACAATTTAACAATGCAAATCCTTTATTCTTGCTACAATCCACATGTTTCTGCAAGTGCAGCCGTTTTCCCTGGAATGACTTTTGATGTACTGTTTCCCTACTTGCTGACTTGTCTTTTAATAGGCTTTTTGTTGCTTCTTTTGAAATATAATTGTGTTCTGACACTGCAATGTGTATAACATTCTGTAAGCAATTTAAATATATTTTTTAAGTTTGCAGCCACATTTGTACCCTTTAATTTAGTGGAGGGAGAAAAAAGTGAGCACACCTTTAAAAAACATAGGAAAAAATGATCATAATATTTTTTTGCTGATATCTAAAAAAACTGGGAAAAATCAAACAAATCTAAGGCATTTTATGTTGCCCATTTAGTGTCAATCAATACAGCAGTATTAGTAACTGGCATTGCTTTTAAAGCTTGTGGCATATTTAATTCTAAGAGGGACCCAAAATTCAGTGACAACCAAAATAATTTCCAAGAAAAGCAAGCATGCTGGATTCTCAAGGGAAAAAAATCCCATTTATTACAATATAAAATATATGCCTGTGTAAACATGCTGACTTTTGAGGTCTTGCAGCAAGCTGAGCTTAGAAACATTTAGAATAAAAAAAAAAAGCTATCAGTCTTTCATGAATAGCCTGCCTCAAAATCTGTGGCTCTTGAGGATTTTAGACGTGTGATATTCCATTTTGTCCATGTAGAAGTCAGATTCCAAGCTGGCACTGGTTTCAGGACACTGATGTTGATTTACAGTAGCCAAAAATCTGACTTGCATGGCCTTTAGGATTATTATTTGCTGTTATACTCCTCTAAAATACTGAACTTTTTGTTTTGGATATGGGATCATTCTCTTTTTCCACTAGAGGACTCCCTCTCATTGTTTGAGAAGTACTTTTTATGCAGTCTGAAAAAAAAAAATCTATATTGTTCCTTGGATTAGAGAGGGTGAATTTTGCCTGAAACAGCAATGATTTTTCTGCCACTGGATATCTTTGAAAACACACATATCTCTCTTAAGACTGACAAGACAGTGCAGTACAAGAGCTCTGGTTACACAGCAGATTCATTTGAAAACAGCAGTAATCCAACAAAAAATACAATATTGCTTCACCTTTCAGAGTTTCACTTCCCAAAACTATGATGAGATCACTCTGGAGCAACAATAACATCACAACAGTTGCGAAAATGTGAACATCAGAGAATATGGCTTCTTAATGAAACTTTTGGTCTCAGTCAACATCATTCACAGCAGGATATATCACATTAGTAGAGTTATTTGTATTTACCTGGTAAAATAAATTCACTCTTGCAAGGAAAATCAGACAAGCTCATTGAGCAGGCACCTTTCTACCTAAAGACTGGTCTTTTATCATCCCTACTTTCATAAGCACTAATCAAACAGGAAATGCAACAAGATAAAAAGATGAATAAATAAGAAAAAGAGAATAAAAAAGAGAAAATAAAATAAGAAAATTAAGAAAAATAAGAATAAAATTAACAATATGTCCCATGAGAGTTGTTTGCCAAGGACCCACCGTCCTCAAGAGTTGTGGTGATGATTTCCTGAGAAGAAGGTCCAATCCCAGCCCGGTTACAGGCCTGCACCACCATGCCATACTGGGTGAATTTTTTCAGGTTATTCAGTGTATAAACCTCACTGTCCCCTGTGGTGTCAATGCTGATGATGTTGAACTGGAAGTTTCCCCCGGCGCTGTATTCCCGATATCCTATCTGGTAGCCACGGATGATTCCATTCTGCAAGTGCTTCTTTGGAGCCTGAGCAGAAAATGGAAAGTTACACATGAAGTGCACACATCCAAAGTCGTTTTCCCGAAAATCATTAAAAAAAAAGTTTAATTATTTTTTCCTACTGAATGCAACTCAATTTGTAGGCAACAATTCAGAAGTATATCCTAGACCACCACGCCATACTGGGTGAATTTTTTCAGGTTATTCAGTGTATAAACCTCACTGTCACCCATGGTGTCAATGCTGATGATGTTGAACTAACTGGAAATTTCCCCCAGCGCTGTATTCCCAATATCCTATCTGGTACCCACAGATGATTCCATTCTTCAAGTGCTTCTTTGGAGCCTGAACAGAAAATGGGAAGTTACACATGAAGTGCACACATCCACACTCAAGTTGTTTCCCCTAAAATTATTGAAAAAAAATTGACTTTTATTTTTTTTCTTATTGAATGCAAGTCAATTTGCAGGCAACAATTCAGAAAAATGTCCTGCACCACCATGCCATACTGGGTGAATTTTTTCAGGTTATTCAGGGTATAAACATCACTGTCCCCCGTGGTGTCAATGCTGATGATGTTGAACTAACTGGAAATTTGCCCCGGTGCTATACTCCTGATAACCTATCTGGTACCCACAGATGATTCCATTCTGCAAGTGCTTCTTTGGAGCCTGAACAGAAAATGGAAAGTTAAACATGAAGCGCACACATCCAAAGTCGTTTCCCCTAAAATTATTGAAAAAGAAAAATTTGGCTTTTATTTTTTTCTTATGCAAGTCAATTTGCAGGCAACAATTCAGAAATACTTCCTGCATGTGAAATAGCAACTTTTTTCAATCATATAATTTCAGGTGTGTCTTTTTCAAACCTGTGCTGAAAGACCTTTAAATGGTTCATGCATAGAAAAATCCAATATGGAAATACTTTTAAGTGTGAATTTATTTTGTTTTGTTCTCTTTTCAGGTGAATCAATCCAAGCTGATTTGATAAGGGTACATTTGCATTCCAGGCCACCATTCACTACTAATTGTTTTTGCCAGTAGCCCCCATCATTCTCTGAACCTTTAGGAAGGAATTTATTGATCTGTGCAAGGCAGTCACAGGAGTTTATTCAGTCCCATGCATTAGGAAAATTTTATGCTGTGCTTTGAAATATGCTTCTGTTCATTCAGTGTGTAGTGTGGAAAGATGATTAGATAATGAGTGCTGAAGGCAACAATGATTTGGAAAGCAGGGATTTGCATACTGAATAGCTGCAAAGTATCTGGCATTCAGGGATATGGACAGCACAAAATGGTTGGCCATAATTATGTGCCACATTTCTCAGTGCAAGGCTCCCTGCTCCTGACTAGTGGAAATCATTTGTGTGCTCTGCAATATTAAATGTGATCTAGTGCAAAGCAGAGATTTTCTGCTGTGGGAAAAAGCCTGTCATTGACAGCAATACCCACAAAAATTATATTTAAATAGTAATGGACTAATTTCCATATATGATAATGTTCCTGCCTGATCGTCTATCTATACAAGGCATAATTAGTATATATATTTTAAGTATATATATTTTAGTATATATATTTCTATATGCACTTTAAGGAACAGTTTGTAATCCAGGAGCAAAAAATCTTTTTGCAATCCTCCAAACCTCTTCCAAACTCTCAACGGATGCCCTCAAGCTCATCTATCCCACTGGCCCACAGAAAAGGTCTTTATGATGCAGTTTATCAGCAACGGGTTGGACTGGCAAAGGCAGCAATTTCTGTTGCCTCTATATCCCATTAAATCTCCTGAGGAACAGATTCCCAAGAAAAACACTCATTTCTGCCACAGGACTTGCCTGTTTTGGGGAGTTTATAGTGCACTGGAGACAATAAAACCAGGGTGAGGTTTGCCTTTCATCCACTACCATCAAAACCATAGCTCTGCAAAAGCCAGTCCCCTCTCAAATTTAAAATGTGTGTCACTGATTGATTGAACAATCTCTTCAGATGTTTCTTTTTCTCCCTCTTGCCTGAGAAACAGACACAGAACTTGAAGTGATGATATAATTTCAATTTCCATTGTATTACTCTGATCAGATGTAGCTGATTAAATCAGCAGATTCAGATCTTGAGATCCTTGTAAGTCACATGGCAGGAATAAGGATTGTGTTTTGGGAATCTAAGAGTATAATTGTGTCCTGTTTGAATATTTCTCTGGGCTTTTTGGTCAAAAGCTCCCCAAGTGCTTTAGAAACATACAGGTCATTTTATTATCAGAACCCTTTTTAAGTATGTTACCTACTCTGGACAATTCCATGGCTGTGTGATCTTTGAGTGTTTGCAGAAGGAGGAACCTTTAAGCTGGGGGTGGAAACTAAGGTCAGATTGTCATTGTTGTTTGAGTTCAGATAAATTCATAGAATCACTGAATAGTTTGGGTTGGAAGGGACCTCAAAGCTCATCCAGGGCCACTCCTGCCATGGCAGGGACACCTCCCACTGTCCCAGGCTGCTCCAAGCCCAGTGTCCAGCCTGGCCTTGGGCACTGCCAGGGATCCAGGGGCAGCCCCAGCTGCTCTGGGAATTCCATCCCAGGGAACAATTCCTCATTGCCAAGATCCCATCCAGCCCTGCCCTCTGGCACTGGGAGCCATTCCCTGTGTGCTGTCCCTGCATCCCCTGGAAATTGTCTCTCTCCAGCTTTCCTGGGGCTCCTGCAGGCCCTGCAAGGCCACCCTGAGCTCAGGCCAAAGCTTCTCCTGTGCAGGTGAACAATGCCAGCTGTGCCAGCCTTTCCTGCCAGCAGAGCTGCTCCATCCCTCTGCTCATCCTGACTGACAACAATTTGACTTCCACACAAACAGGCTGAACAAAGCAGCCACAGCAGCCCCTTCACTGGGAATTCTACAATTATACTTTCTCACTTTGAATTGGAATAAAATGACAAACTTCGAAATTTTCATGAACTTCTTCATAATTGTTTTAAGTCAAGAGATTTTTTTTCTTTAAATAAAATATTAAAATTTTACTTTTTTTTTTTTTCCCCCACAAGGAAACATTATACAATATAAAACAAACTCCAAGTCACTTCAGGACAAAAACACTAAAATGTTCTGCTTCACAAAAATTCCAATGTTCCTTGTAACTATGATCTGAAAACTTCATTTTGAGTTGACTTTTTGCACATATGATTCATTTGATAAATATTCCTTCTGGTGTATAGACACACTTTTGGTAGAAAATTGAGTGAAATAACTTAGTGTTCTTGGGGAAAAATATTGTGAACCTTGTCAGTAGCCATAGAACATTATGAAAAAGTAAGTTTCAGTCCATACACTTTCTGCTTTTCTCACAGAATTCAATATTTTAAAACAGGGTATCAATGACTTTCGTAAAGTATGACATTCTTTAGTTTTGTGTGTGTGTGTAAATAGGAATAAAGAGGAAAAGGAATACTCCCCATGTCTAAATTTAATGGGCTCATTTACCTAATGTAAAGAAAGTACTACATGAAAAAAATGAGTATTTTTATACTCTTTTCTAAATGAGTATTCCTCTTTAATTCCCATTATCTCTGCACCAGTTTAAACTACCAAAAAGTGCTGAGTTTTATCTACCAGCTCAGTCTGAAATCCAAAGTCTTATGTGGACACACAGATATTGGATTAAACAAATCACAGACCAACACAACTTTGCTTAACTGGGATATTCTAGGAGTGGACTAAGACAAAACTTTAAATGAAGATTTACAGCTGCAGCAAGCTGCAGAAATGGGATTTCATACAAGGTGAAAGATAATCAATGTAGTATTCCCTGCTCCTTTTGCTGGTTTTGACACTGTGTTTTAATAAAGTTTGCCAGCTTTAAATATAACCATGGTTTTCACCACAATCCTGTTTGTTCAATGTCATCATAGCCTTTCATGGCTAAAGCTCCACGTGCCTCCAAAATAAAACCTACCAAGGTCAGGTTCTTTTCTTGTTTTTTGGCTTCCATGACAACATAGGATTGATCTCTTCTTTATTCTTAATTACATTTTATTAGACACTCAATGAGTGCCTTCTGCACAGCACTGTAGGGACCTATCCAAAAGTCAGGATTCAGCATGGAACCGAACTGGATTATGTCTGTGGGACCATCTTAAATTTCCTTGAGTAATGAACCACAACTGCTCTGACCTGGAGAAAATGCAGTAAATCAAGGGAAGTAAAGGGGCTTGCTCCTGGTCTGGGACTTCTCAGTAGGGAAGAGAAGATTTTTTAATCAGCTTAGAAATTGTCAGTCAGGAAGTAACTCTTCAAGTAAAGGTAGGACTACACAAGCTCTAACCCTGCCCAGTGACTTCACCTTAAACTCATTCCAAATTGTGAAAATCCATCTCTCCCTTCAGCTCATGAGACCAGCTAATGAAGTATGTACTCAATATATAACTCATTTCTGTGAATATTTGTTATATTATATACTGAACTTTGCTTGACAAGAATTCTCAAATCCAATTCCAAACACGATCTTGAGAACACAACCCCAGCACCTCATTTGGTATCCTTCAATATCAGACAACACCCAGAGCCCAGGACACACTCAGTTGTAGCTGAAGTGTCCTTGAAGTACAAATTGAACTATATTTTAGGCAGTTATTGAAATGTAGGGGTGGGAATTCTGTTTGTCCTGTAGCTGCCTGTTCACATCTGCATCTATCAAATTTAATGGCAGAACTTCACAAACAGCAGCTATGAATTCCAGCAATGGGCCAGTGGTGCCCATCTTCTCTTGCTGCTTTTAAAAACATTCCCCAAATTGAACTTTCTAAAAAAAGCAAACAAAGCCTTTCAATCTGCCTACCCATAAATCCATAAAAACAAATTCAGGCATAGAAGCTTGAAAATTACAGTTGACTTGATCAGATAGTCACAGCTCTTAAGTGGTTTAAAAAGAAAAAAACTATTAAGAATTTATTTCAGTTGTTGAGAATCACTGTGCACCCTTGCATGGCTTCAAAAACTACTCCCTTTGCTCTACTGACTGTGTGTTGGATTTAAATCCATGTCTTTAAGTTCATTCTTGTGTTTCACTCCAGGTAAATCTGTGACCACACAGCTTTTGGCTTTGGAAACCATTTGGTGAAAAGCAACACTGCTACAAATTGAAGATGTGGACAAGATCCAAACATCAGCATTGCAGATTCAGAAGAGGTTCTGAACCTGCCTTTTAACTTAATGGCTTAAACCTACAATATATTCATTATTGTGCAATAAATAACCAATCACCCATAGTTATTAGGTTAATAAGCAGAACCTCACTGCTCCTTTCTGAATAATCCATATAAACGGACATAATCCACATCACCCACATTTGCAGGAGTAATTAACATCCATATATAAATTAATCATTATTATTATTATGCCACTTCAGCTCTTAACATTAGACATTTAAGAATTGTAAATATATGGAATTATTAACACAATATACAAGCAGTATATATCACAAAACCATTTAAAACATGGTTTAAGTACCTCTTGTATCATACCAAAGCATTTAAAACTTTCTGTTATTGTCAAAATACTGGGAAAAACCTAGAAAACTTGAGTCACATGACACACCAGATTTTTAAATTATACCAGCTGATTATATTTTTATATTAATTACTCTTCATCAGTTCTCATGGACTATACTAAGACAATCACACTACTCTGTCTATGCAGCAAAAACCTGCAAGAAGAAGATCCCACTGGTTCCAGTGGTTTCTGGGGAAGTTTTGCCCAGAACCACAGTGAAATGTTGTGAGTGTTCATTTACTAAACATGTGGCCTTATCTCCAAAATCAGAAAAAAGAAGAAAATGCAACCAGCTGTTACTTTTACTCTCTAGTGGAAGGCTTTCTTTGCATGATGCCCCTTTCAGTGGCAAATATTTTAAGATATGTTGGCAAAGGCATCTGCAATGCCTCTCCTAAATAAAATAACCAAGGCTCAGTTGTTTTAATACTCCTCTGAAAGCATCCAACTACTGACAGAGCCTGTCTTGTCTTGTGGATGTGGGAGTATTTACCTTCCAGGTGACTCTGATGCTCTGGGAAGATATAGGTTCAAGCTGCACATCCTGAGGTGGACCATCAGGGGCTGGAAAGAGAAGGAAAATGCATCAAAAGTGGCCCTCACAGCCCAAGGAATTCAGCATTTCACATACAATTCAGCATTTCACCACCTTTACACCCCAGCATCACAGAGGTTGGAGTCAGTGCCTCATGGAAAACTTCACCAAACAAAAGCAGGGCCAGGAATCTTCTGCATTCAGGTATTATCTCTGGCCAATAGCAAAATACACCATGTGCCAAAACATACCAAGCTGGTAAATAAAATGAATAGAATAAAATGAATAATAGTGGTTTTCTTTGCTAGAGATACTCTCACAGTGCTGTTTCTGCATAGCTGGAGATAGGCAAGGGGAATTCTCAGCAGTCACAACCCTGTGGGTGATGGAAAAGCAGCAGAGTTCATTTTAAGCAGGTGAGCCAGAAGCTCCTAATCCAGACAGAAAAGCAGCAGAACCCCTTTAAATCAAGTGAGCCAGGAGTTCCTAATCCTGCTTTAAATTGTTGCAAAATTTCCAGTGGGATCCCCTTTGTTCACTGGAAACTGAGCACATTCAGTCCCATATCAGGTATTTTACACAAAATCCTTCACACTTTACACTCTCCCCCTCCCCAGTAAGAGTTCCAATCTGGAAATCAAACAAAAAAATAACTTCTAGGTGGGAAAACCTTCTTTCAACTCTTCCCTGAGCCAGGGAAACTTTCATGGACCATCAACATGGTTCTAAAGGTGTGCAGGAGGCTTTAAATGTGAATGAAAAAAGAAGGAACCTCCTTGTCAGCTGGGCAGCTACAAAGCAGATCAGGATCAGCTGGGATTGAACAGGGAGATGTGCATAAATTGCTTGCTCAGCGAGGTAAATCACTGCAAAGGAAAGATCTGAGGAGAGGGATGGAGCCACCTCGAGCTGCTGCAGAGGGTTCCCTTGATGCAGAATACAGCCTCAGTAAAAGGTATTAAATTAAGTTTAATAGAAGGACAAAGGAAGGAAAGCAATGAAAAGGGTGAGATGGGGCTGTTAGAGGTGGAGCAGCAATAAATGACAGCTGTGGTGAAAAGAACCAGAACATTTTGCTTTAACTGATGAAAGCAGAGACACAGAATACAGCCTATAATATGTTTAAGTTGTTAAATATGCCCTATTCTCTGCCATTCCTGACTGTCCTTCATATGGGAAATTTCCAAAGCTTGAAAGAACTTTATTTCCATTCTTCTTGCATTAACACAAAGGAAGGAGAAGAGGAAAAAGTCCGCCGCCAAAAATGAGATCTCTATGAACTTTTTGAAGCCTGGCCTTGATTCTGTCCTCCTGTTGACAAAAATGAATGCCACTCCTCTGGGGTACCTTATAATGTAGTGGAATTTGAGCCAAGCATTTGATCCTAAAAATGGGATTTAAAATCTGCCCCCAAAAAACATGACTTTTCCTCAAAAGACTCCAATTTTTTTTTTCACAGACCTGAATAGTCCAGCACACCACAGGGAGATGTTAAATAAGAAGTCATTTGTTTTACATACTTAATGTCATACAGAGTTTGTGGTAAGGACATAAAGAAAACCCAGATATCCCCATTTCCTCTATTGATTTCAGTATTAGGCAATGGCCATGATGCTTCTTTTTATCTGACAGGCATTGGAGCAAGTGTGTACTGGCATCTATTTTCCAACACATGAGCTAATTGGGGTTGCATGGAAAGAAAGATGTGGTCTGCAAGCTTTGAAGTTGTTCCATCCTTACCTATCTTTTTGCCACAGAGACCTTTTACAGGTTTCTTTTTAATAGCGACATTTCTTTGCAATATATGATACAGAATCTGCCCCCCTTTCCAAGTTGCTTGGTTTTTATCTTGTATTTCTTGGACCTTTATTTCGCTCCCTGCTCATTAACTTCTCTCTCATCCCCTGGACCCATGCTGTTCCCCACTGCCTGCTGTAAAAGCAGGGAACAGAAGTAAACAGTGATCAAAAAAAAAATGATGTACCTACACTTTGTGCATCCCCTGAAATAAAAACCCAGGAGAAAAACATCACAAACTCTGGCTAAGCCTGACCTCCTCCCTCCCAGTCCTTCCCTAGATAGATCAGTGACTTTTGAATACAGTTCCACACTGCTGGTCTTTTTCTACCAACGAACAGCTCCTCAAAAAGACAGCCACAAAAGGATCATTTATTCTGAAGCCTGGTTACAAAGAACTGAATAAAATGTGATGTTAAGGTTCCACCCTGCTCATGGGGAAGCTGTTTTTTTATTCCAAGGGCAGCTGCTGATCCTGACAACTTAATTACCAGTCAGGAAAAACTTGGCAAGTAAAAACCATTCCAAGCATGGGCGAATAAGAGAGCATAAGAGAGCAGATCCAAGACCCAGCCCTCTATTTTGCACAAGGAAGGATGGGCATTTTGGGGTTATAGATGACTCTGGCTGGAAGAATGGATAGTCTCTTTTCTCTAGTGATTTCACCTTTTCTTTGCACAAAGGAAGAGAAAATTTCTGATCAAAAAATAAGTATTTTTCAAACAAACTGTTCACTGTTAAATCTGTTCACTGCATGCTTTTCTTCTGCTGGAATGATAAAAGAAATTCAACTTACGTTGTCTCCAGCTTATTCTGCTTTCCACTGTGAGCCCTTGTGTGCTGTTCCTACCCAGAAAGTCCCTTAGAACCAAAACCATGTTGTCCTGACAAGGACTGTGTTTTCATTGTAGGAAATTCCCAGAGAAATTTAAGTGGGAATTACACAGTTGTGTTCATAGGAGCTGAACTAAAAATCAGTCTCTGGGTGTTCAAATCCAAGACCAACATAAATCTTGAAAGAGAAAGGGAATTTTCACTGCCAGGATACTGTCACCATGTTGTCATCTCTAAATCTCCACAGAAGGAAGCAGTGGTGACTTATCAAAAGGTAAAGGAAGGCAGAAATTCTATGAACACAAGAGTGGCTCCAGCCACCAAAGGGAAAATGCCCACACAGGACTCCTGGTGCTGATGCAGGAGAATAAAAGGTTAAAGGTAAAAATAAAGGTCAGACTTGATGACCTTGGAAGTCTTTTCCAACTTAGATGATTCTGTGATTCTGTAATACACAGAACAAAGATCAGGGGGATGACACTAACAAGTGACAGCCAAGAGACTGAAATAGAGGCCAGAAAAATGAATGGTAGGAGGGTTAAGTGAGGGAATATTCAAATGAAGGTTGGGTTGAGTGAGGGAATATTCATATGAAGAGCTGATTCATGTGAATCAACATTCTCAAAAGGGAGAAATTTAAATTAGTTACCTACATTAATATCTAAACATGTAAGGAAAGCCACAATACCCACAGGGGAGGCACTACCACTAAAACCAGGATGTTACTGGTTGAGTTGCCTCACTGTAAATGCAGGTATGTTATTCCCAACATCACAAGATGAAAATTTGGAGCACAATGTCTTCTTTGACCACTAGATGCCACTGAACAGCTTTAATTACAGCTCTGTACAATGAAATTCCAAAACTCTCAATGTTCCATGGGAATGACTTAGTATACTGATACAGCCGCAGCCGCATAAACAGCATTTCATGCAATGATTCCTGACATCAAAGAGAGATAATTCCCTCGGGATTTAGAGGTTGCAAAGCCAGGTCATACCTGCTTCATCAGTGGTGATGGTGAGCTCGTTGCTGGCCTCGCTCTTGCCGATGCGGTTCTTGGCGTACATGCGGATGTTGTAGGTGGAGGACGGGTGCAGGTCGATGATGGTGGCTTGGTTTAGCTGAGGGGAAACATCTCTGGTTCTCTGGACAGAATCCCAAGAGTCTGATAAGAAATATCAATAGAAACAGACACATAAATGGTGGTGTTAATGTGGGTAATACAAGCATGACGTTAAACTGTTTCATGCCACTGCTGTGTTAATCCAGAAAACGCATTTTACTCCAGGCAAATCCAGCGATCCCTCCCCTTCCTGGACAGCACTCCTGACTGCTCTAGGAGTGCTGCTGAGAACAACGGGATCTTAGCTCTGGGGTCATCAGCAAATCCACAGAAATAGCTCCTCTTTGAGGAGGTGCTGAGAGCAGAAAAGATTCCCCAGTTTTTTAAGCGTGATTTCTTACCTTTGGGGCATTGGAACAACTGCACAAAAATGGGAGTTGCTGCCCCAAAGGGATCTTCACTCACTGAGAAAGTTGGTTGTGCTCAAAAAAAAGGGAAGGGAGTTAATAAACAGGAATAGCCCATGGCAGACCTCATTGCTCTCCACAGCTCCCTCACAGGAGGGTGCAGCCAGGTGAGGACTGGGCTGTTTTCCTCGGCAGCAAATGACAGCATGAGGGGACACAGCCTCAGCCTGAGCCAGGGGATGGTCTGCTTGGATATCAGCAGGGATTTCTTCACTGAAAAGGTAGTTAAGCATTGGAAGCAGCTGCCTAAGGTAGTGGAAGAGCCCCCATCCCTGGAGGTATCCAAGTAAGGCCTGGACATAGCACTCAGCGCTCTGGGCTGGATGACAAGGTGGGCATTGGACATAGTTTGATCTTGATGTGCTGGGAGACCTTTTCTACCATCAGGGATTCTGTAATTCCCTGAAAGTTATCCCAGAAAAAAAAAATCAATCCTGGAGAAACACCCTGCAAAATGGAAATGGCAACACCAATCTCCTGCCACGGCTACTCAGCAGTGACCGTGGGGGAAACAGCCTGACTGAAACACAAAGTCAGCCAGACTTCACCCCTATGACAACAAACCTTAGCATCAAGCCCCAGGAAACACTCAGGGCAAGCCTGAAATCTCCTTCCGAGAGCCTTTGGAGTTGTTTTGTTAATTAGTCCAAGTTCTACTCCCCTATTGGGTACTTGAGTTTCATATATGGTCTTGTCTCTAGAATATTCCACCCCCAAGAATATATATTGTTACCACTCCCCTGTTTCTGGTCTTTGGAGTTTGTCTCTATGCTGTGTTGGGTTCCTGGGCTTTACTTTTCACTTGGTTGTTTCAAATACAACCCTGATTAAGAAGCAGATGAGACCAGGGGAAGGCAACAGACAGATTTTGTTCAACCACACAGATTTTATTTCCCAAGAATGTGAGAAAGAAGAGAGAAAGAAAGAGGAAAACCCTGTCAGAGAGAGGAGACACAGAGCAGGAGATAATCAGCTGGAACTCCATGAGCTGTAAGGTCCCTGCCAGCCCCAAGTGCTGTGTCGTGTACGAGTTGTACGGACTCCAGCAGTGACTCCACTGCTGCTTTCTGCTGAGCAGGCCCTGGGCAGGGACAGGGCAGCAGAGGGGACAAGGCTTCAGCCCCAGGCTCAGCAGCAAGTTCCTTCTGCTGGATGTTCTGTGTGCAAACTGTTATGAGTAAAAAAAGGTTACCCATTTTTTTAAAAAAAAGTTGCAGAGTGAACAGGTTGGACCAGTTGCTGCCAGGGTGGAGTTCTAACTGTTATTGTAATCACCGGTCCTTTTCATTAAGTACTTGTCCTTGAAGGTCAAGAATTCCTCCTTTGTCAGCACCACCCTGCCTGCTGCCAAGTGGATGACCATTCTTGGACAGTGAAAGGAGGGGACGTGAGGAGGGGACATCGGAGGGCATGCAAAATAACTTCGGAGCCAGCATGCCACGGGAAAGCCACCCCACCAAACTTACCAAAAGACCCCAAAAACAGCGAGCAAACACGGAATTAAGAGATCAAAGTGATGTCTGGACGTGAGGAACGAAGTACAGAGTCTGCAGAGACGCTGAGACCCTTTGTTGCCCCTCGCCCTAAGCCAAGACCTCAGCTGGAGCCAGGACGCCAGGACGGCAAACCCGAAGGTGGTAACATGGGGTATACCCCCACTGCTCTTGTGAGGACGGGACCCCCAGCTCTCCCCCCTAGGAGACAAAGCTGCACTTTCCTCCTCCTCCGAGCCATTCCCAGGAGCGACAACGCCGAGACCGCGGACCCGTCGAGCCTCCCAACCTTAAGCCGATCACTTTTAATAAAGGCATTAAAAAGGAGTAAAGATCTCCTGCCCTGTTGATTTCACCAACTAGAAGTGAAAATGGGGAGAAGATTGATTTCACCAACTAGAAGTGAAAATGGGGAGAAGAGCCTTTGCAGCACCTTCACAGGCACAGCAAGCCCGGCAAGGAGCAGCCCTTGCTCCTCGCCCACGCCGAACCGGCGCTGCCCTTCTGAGCCAGCCGGGCTCCCGGGCCACGGGCAGCGTCCC
>NW_005054656.1:2708-6788 GCF_000277835.1 Geospiza fortis | reverse complement strand
AGGCAGGGCAGGCACTGCCAGCGCCTCTCCTGCCCCACAGAGTCCCACAGCAGCTGCTGCTCTGCCTGGAGCTGATGAGAAGGAAGAGCAACTCAAGCCTCTCACTCCTGAGATAAAGACAGCAGCTCCTTCTCTCTTCAGTGAGGAACTGCCATCACCAGACACAGAGCTCACGCAGTGTCCCGTCTGACACCCTCACCAGCAGCCAGGCTTCACTATGCCAGGATCAGAACATCACTGAGGAGATCCTGATCCAGGAACTGACAAACATCTACGAACTGATGGAGAAGCTGGAGGGAGAGTATGCCCTCCAACAACAGATGCGTGTACAAGAAACCCAGCCCAGCTCTCCCAGCCCCATTGGCATGGAGGTGGCAACAGAGGCAGTGCCTGCCCTGCCCGGTGCCGCCTCTGTCACAGGCAGTCCTACAGTGGCCAAGGCAGAAGCTGCTGCCCCAGCTGGATGTGAGGAGAAGGAAGAGCTGCCCAAGCCTCTCACTCCTGAGGAGGTAAAGGCAGCAGCTCCTGACTGCTCACATGCTCCTCCTGTTGGGACAGCTTTCGGTCACTAATAGCTGGCCACTGGCACAGCTCCTGGGCTCTGGCAGCTAGTCCTGGTGACAGCTCCTTGTCACTGCTCTCTCTCACTTGATACAATTCTGATTCTCTGCTGTCTTTCCAGTGGGACATGTGGGAGCACACATCTTGTTCCCATGGTAAGAGTTCTTTGTATCTCTCACCTCCCCTCTGGGAAAGCTCTGGGACACTGTCCCATCGAGAGATGGGGGAGTGCACATCACACAGTGAGAGGTCTTGGTACTTCTCACCTTCCCTCTGATCCGGCTCTTGCATATTGGAATCCTCTGAGACACTCACATCTCTCTGTAAGCACAGCTCATGGGATCTCTTGTCTTCTTCCCATCCCAACTCGTGCTGCTCACTCCCATCTATTTCCCATTGGGATATCTCTTGGGCTCTAACACGTTCTTCCCACTTGCACACCACTTGGTACATCTCACTGTCTTCCTCCCACTGGTACAGCTCCTGGACTGTGACAGTTTCTCTCTGTTCATAGAGCTCTTCATGTGTCTCATTGCTCTACTGGGAACCTCTTGAACTCACACCCATACCTGGCATTGGTACAGCTCTCGGCTTCTCTGGCTCCCCGATGGGAAATTTCTTGGACTGCCCGTACTTGGCGTTGGGCCCTCTCTCTCATTGTCACCTTTTCCCACTGGAAAAGCTCCTTGGTACTGTCACCTTCCCACCGTGAAAACTTGCTGTCCATGTCAGCAAAGGGTCTCTCCTCCTCCTCAGTCTGTGCCAGTGGCAGGACTGACCTGCCCACTGCCCCCGACCACTGCCTGCTGTGGGCTTCCAACCAGCTGGGCAAGGGGCTGGGGACCGGGAGTTGGAGCTGGCTTTGTCCTTGTCACTGTCTTTTGCTATCGGCCTCATCCTTGTCTGTTGCTGTCGGCCTCTGTCACTGTGGGCGTCCAGCACAGACAGACACAGGGAGCTGCCTCCTGCACAGAGAGCGGCTCTCCTGCGACTGGGCTCTGCACCCCTTAGAGAGCCCCGGTGAACTCGGCTCCTGGTGGCTTTGTCCCAGCTGGGATATGAGGAGAGCACAGCAAGGACTCGTGTTTCTCATCCCCTTCCTCACACACCTGCAGGTTTCCGGTGTTCTGCCGCTGCCACCCGGTGGCCATGGCTGGTACCGACAGTGTTGTAAGGAGCACAGCTTGAGAGCTGATCTCCACCTGCTGCCTCTGGCTTCATGTGTGACCTTGAGCAGATTGGCCTGGACCACAGCAGTTCCTGGAGCTCACAGTGGGAATCGGTGGCAGCTGCAGGTGGATAGGTCACTGCAAAAAGGGGTTTTTTTCTTCCTGTATCTAGTTTCATCTTCTTTGAGATCTGCAAGGAAAAAATAAACCCTAAGAGTGAAGTTTCTCTCAGTAGGTAGCACAAGAGTGACTCTTTAGGTAGTGCCACTAACAGATGATTAAACTGGAATTTTGCTCAGAAGGTTGAGCAGAAGAAATTAGAAATAGGTGACTGCTTTGTCAGGAGCTTCAGCAATAATCACATAGCATCTAAAACATCAGTACAGGTGCACATCAGACAGTTTGGTTTCCTTGGTCCCATGTCTGTCCAGACTGTGGGTTACTCTGCAGTTATTGTGGTAGATAGAGGTTTGGTGTGGAAGCAGTGGGGATGGTGCACATCAGACAGTTTGGTTTCCTTGGTTCCATGTCTGTCCAACCTATATTTTCCCTGATGCAGCTTGAGACTGTGTCCTTTGGTTCTGACAGTTGCTGCGTGGACAACAGCCACTTTTCAGGAAGTTGTGGAGAGTGATAACGTCACCTCTGAGTCTGCTTTGCTCCAGGCTAAACACCCCCATCTCCCTCAGCCGTTCCTCACAGGGCTTGTGCTCCAAGCCCCTCACCAGCCTTGTTGCCTCCTCTGGAAGCGCTCAAGCATCTCGACATCCTTCCTAAACTGAGGGGCCCAGAACTGGACACAGCACTCAAGGTGCAGCCTCACCAGTGCCCAGTGCAGGGGAAGGATGACCTCCCTGCTCCTGCTGGCCACACAATCTCCAGTGCAGGCCAGGATGCCACTGGCCTTCTTGGCCACCAAGGCACACTGCTGGCTCATATTCAGCCAACTGTTGACCAGTAGCACCAGGTCCATTTCCACCTGAACAGTGTCCAGCCACACTGTCCCCAGCTTGTAACGTTGTAGGGGATTTTTGTGGCCAACATGTAGAACTCAGCACTTACACTTATTAAATGTTGAAGAGTTTTTTGCAGATTGAGGAGTTCTTGAAAGACCATGGCCATATTCAGCCGATGCACAATCCAGCCTGCTTGTAATAATGGACAATGGACACATTCACAAATGTC
The DNA here is from genome assembly GCF_000277835.1 of Geospiza fortis. NCBI lineage: Eukaryota > Metazoa > Chordata > Aves > Passeriformes > Thraupidae > Geospiza > Geospiza fortis. The sequence continues at coordinate 3,873 of NW_005054656.1, read as the reverse complement.
GCAGTGCCTCTCCGAGTGTGTGCTCGGAGTCACCCCAGCTTGCTCTGGCACTGCAGGCAGCACGGGACACTCTCCCATTCCTCGGGGGTTTGGGAGAGTGGCTAAGACTTTCACCTTTTAGATGAGACACTAGCACGACATCAGTAGAAAACAGAGAGTGGACTCCAGTTGGGGGTAAAGTCCAGGTTTATTCCGGAACTCTAACAAGATTCCTAACCCAGGCAGACCAGCCAGCTGAAGACCACCAGAATGGGGTCTGCAGGGTGTTATAAAGGAGGGGGGGGTAAAGCAGGGAGGGGTTTGCCTGCCTGCCAATGGGGATACAGGAGGGCGTGGGGACCAGGGAAACGGGCAGGTAGGGGGACCAATAACAGCCACCCGAGGGAGGGGCCCCAGCACCTGAACCTATCACTCGACGCCCTTGGTAGAAGTTTCTAGAGGGAGGGGATGGGCCGTCGAGTGAAGGACAGGACACCGGGAAGGGGTTAAGGGAAGGGTTCAGCCACTCTTGGGGAACAGGGGGAGGGAAGGGGGTAGGAAGATTGACATTAAAAGGATGGGAGGAGGCAGCAGGGGCAGAACCATTCTAACAGGGGGGAACTGGGATAAACCAAAGTACAACTCAATGCAACTAAAACATATAAATAACACAATACAACATATGAGATATGAATATGCAACAGAGTATTGCTTTTAAGAGTTAATCCTTTGTTAGCGACCCATGCTTTTTTGAGGAAAGCATCAGAACATTCTTAATTCTTTGGGTTTTTATTATCCTTTATTGTCCTCTGATTGTCCTAATTCCTATTACTCTAATTTGTATTACTATTTTATAGCTATTTTATTACTATGAACAATAGAAAAACTTTTAAACTTTTAAAAGTAATTGGCGTTTTTCACATCTGCCATAGAGAGGAACTCAATGCCAGAGAGACAGCAGCATTTTTTTCCTCATCTCCTTCATCTTCTGTCGTCTTTTTCTTCTTATGAATCTTCTTCCTTGTCTGTTTTACTCCTCTGGCTGTGGCCTCATGCAGGGACAGCGGAACAGCCCCGGCAGTGCCCGTGTGAAGCGGGAGGGATGTTGCCTGAGAGGAGCTGGCTGCCTGTGGCGGGCCTGGGCTCCCAGCCGGGCAGGCCAGGGGCTGGGGGGGCTGTGAGGGGC
>NW_005054656.1:0-577 GCF_000277835.1 Geospiza fortis | reverse complement strand
CGGGAAGGGCAGGCACTGCCTCTGTTGCCACCTCCATGCCAATGGGGCTGGGAGAGCTGGGCTGGGTTTCTTGTACACGCATCTGTTGTTGGAGGGCATACTCTCTCTCCAGCTTCTCCATCAGTTCGTAGATGTTTGTCAGTTCCTGGATCAGGATCTCCTCAGTGATGTTCTGATCCGGGCATAGTGAAGCCTGGCTACTGGTCCGGGTGTCGGATGAGACACTGCGTGAGCTCTGTGTCCGCGGTGATGGCAGTTCCTCACTGAAGAGAGGAGCTGCTGCCTTTACCTCCTCTAGAGCGAGAGTCTTGGGTGGCTCTTCCTTCTCATCAGCTCTGGCCAGGGCAGCAGCTGCCAGCTCAGCCTCTGTGAGACTTTGTGGGGCAGGAGAGGCACTGGGCAGGGCAGGGGCTGGCTCTGGTGCCAGCGCTGTGTCCACAGGGCTGGGAGAGCTGGGTCCAACCTGGCGACAGGGCTGGGGCTCTGCCTCGCTCAGCGGTCGCAAGGCTCTGTCCCAGATCTTGGAGCTGATGTCCTTTCTCCATTGGCACAGCTCCTGACTGCTCACATGCTCCTC
>NW_005054655.1:296271-299048 GCF_000277835.1 Geospiza fortis | reverse complement strand
TGTCCCTGCCCATGGATGGGATGGAATAAATGAACTTTAAGGCCCCTTCAACCCAATCCTGAGCCGGGAAATGTGGAATATTCAAGGGTCAGTCTGGGATTTTCTCTCCCCACTGAGGGAGCTGAGCACAGAGTTTCTGTTTCTCCCACAGGCAGCTCCTCCCTCCTGCAGGGAAATCCCACCACGCTGGTTTCCGAGGCAGGAGCACAGGTTTGAAAAGCCCAAGGTTCCCCCAGTCCCGCTCCAACACCTGAACGCTCCTTGGTTCCTCCTGAATCCCACACCAGATCCCACTCCTGGAGCTTTTCCATGCCCAGCCCCACGCAGCAAACCAGGGAACCACCCAGAGCTGGGAAAAACCCACAAGGACCAACAAATTCAACTGCTGACCTGCAGGGAATGGATTTATAGAGAATTCTCAAAGCCTGACAGGAGTCACACACTGAGGGCATCTTGAGATAAGAAATGCTGGCAGAAATGCCAGGGAATGATACAGACATTGTTCAGAGAGAAACAGAAATAAAAACAACTCTCAAAAGATGACTTTACAAAAAAAAAACCTAGATACTTTTGAGAAATAAAACTATAAAAATACATTAAGACCCATGAAAAATAATTTTAGATTATTAAAGCATTTGCAGTATGGTGTGGCAAAAGCTGATAAGCCAAGAAATGCCTCTAGTGCATTGTAATTAAGAAATAGTGAGCTTCTAATAGTAATAGTATAAATTATAACTACATTTTATACATATATATATATATAAAAGCTATCTATATTGGCTATATATATCCATATACAGATAACTATAATCTATCTAAAAATAGATAATTATAATCTACCTACATATAGATAATCTAGATATATTATCTATATATCTAGATATGTATCTATCTATATTATAGCTATATTATCTACATATCTATTATCTACATTATCTATATTATCTACATATTTAGATATAGAAATAATTATAATCTATCTATATATAGATAATCTAGATATATTATCTATATCTATCTATGTATATCTATCTATATTATATCTATATTATCTATATATTTCTATATATATCTATATATAATTATTCTAGATATATTATCTAGATATATTATCTATATATCTAGATATGTATCTATCATATCTATATCATCTATATATTTCTATATAAATCTATATATAATTGTAATCTATCTAGCTAATCTAGCTGTATTATCGATATATGTCTATATATTTTAACTATATATCTATATATTATCTATAAAGATATATATATATAGTTATCAATCTATATTATGTACCTATAATATATCTATATTATATCGCCATTCCAATGAAACTAAAAACAGAATAATTTTTTTTTTAAACACCTCAGTCACCCCATCCCCAAGTCCAAAAAAACAGCTTAATCAAAAAAAGCAACTCCAACACGGCCGCCCTGTCCCCGAGAGCCTTGTCCAAACGAATCTTTTAAAGCCGCACCAGAAGATTTATTAAAGGAGGTTCTTCTGGAAAGCTCAGCCACAGGAAATCCTGCGCAGCCTGGGCTCCTGGATTGTGATTTCTCAAGGAATTGTGGCCCCCAGGGTGGAAGCACCGCGAGCAGGACGGTGCCAGCAGAAGGGCCAGCAGCTCCTGCCCGGCCAGGGTGACAGGGACAGCTCTGGTGGCAGCACAGTCCCAGAGGAGCCCTCCTGGTGGCTGCTCAGCCCCACAGAGAGCAGGACAGGAGGTCTGGAGAGCTCCTCCCTGGAATCACAGAATTCTTAAGGCTGGAAAGATCTCCAACACCATCCAGTCCAACCCCAGGGCCAGCCCTGCCCACATCCCCAAGTGCCACCTCCACAGGGCTGGAAATCCCTCAGGGATGGGCACTCCAAACCTCCCTGGGCATTCCCAATCCCTGACCCCCCTTTCCATGGGGAATATTCCCAATAATCCACCCTGAGCTAAACCCAGCTTGTTTGCAGGCTCTGGCACCAGGCAGGATCGTGAAATCACAGAATTGTTAAAGTTGGAAAAGCCCTCTGAGATCGTGGAGTCCAAATGTTCCCCAGCACTGCCAAGGCCACCACTGAGCTGTCCTCAGGTGCCACATCCACGTGGCTTTTAAATCCCTCTAGGAATGGGGACTCCAGCACTGCCCTGGGAAGCTTTTTCCTGTGCCTAACCACCCTTTGCATGAAGAAATTTTCCCAAATATCCAACCTGAACCTGCCCTGGCCCAGCCTGAGGCCGTTCCCTCTGCTCCTGTCCCTGTTCCCTGGAGCAGAGCCCGACCCCCCCGGCTGTGCCCTCCTGGCAGGAGCTGTGCAGAGCCACAAGGGCCCCTGAGCCTCCTTTGCTCCAGGCTGAGCCCCTTCCCAGCTCCTCAGGGATTCTCCAGCCCCTTCCCAGCTCCTGGGGGAGGGTTTGGGATTGGGGTTGGCAGCAGGATGGGGAGGGGGAGATGCTGGGAATCCCTTCCCTGGGATTCAGGCTCTGGGCTCGGGTTTGCCCCAGGATTTCCCTCACAGAGGAGAACCCTCAGTGGGAAGTGCTGCTCCTCCATCCCTGTGAGGTGTAAGGATGGGAGCAAACTCCATGGATTTGGGATTCAGGCTCTGGGCTTGGGTCTGGCCCAGGATTTTCCTCCCAGAGGAGAATCCAGCATGGGAAGTGCTTCTCCTCCATCCCTGTGAGGTTTTAAGGATGGGAGCAAACTCCCAAAGCTGCTGGGAGCAGGGATAAAGCTGGGATAAACCCCAGATCCCAGAATTGCAGCAGTGTGATGGAATTG
>NW_005054655.1:286491-295995 GCF_000277835.1 Geospiza fortis | reverse complement strand
TGAGATAGAGTAGCAGACAGAATTGCAGCAGTGTGATGGAATTGCAGCAGGAGTTGCAGCAGTGTGATGGAATTGCAGCAGTGTGATGGAATTGCAGCAGAAGTTGCAGCAGTGTGATGGAGTTGCAGCAGGAGTTGCAGCACCGTGGGGCTCCAACCCTCCCTGCCCAAAAAGGGAACTCCAGAGGAGCAGCTCAGAGCATGAGATGCTGGTGGGTGGCAGCAAAGCTGCTCCCAAGGCATTTCTGAGGCAACTCTGCAAAGAGAATTTCTGCATTCACCCCCCTTGCCGGGGTTAAACAGAGAGCAGCAGAGGAGAATTTCAAGGAATAAAAAGGCAAAAAAATCCCTACCCTGGAAAATTCAAGAGGCAGCTAAGCATACGTGCAAAATTAAAATTATTCAGAAGCAGAGCTGTGTGCAGAGCTAATTAGTTAATATCTGAATAATGAGGAGCTCCTCAAACATCAGGAGCAGGAAAGCTGCCAGAGCAAGGGAGTGGGAGTTCTCCTGAAACTGCTCGACATGACTGGGCAAAGTAGAAATAGGGATTTTTTCCCTTTTTTGTTTTTTTTAAGGACTAGTTAATAAACGTGTAAAAAGCACAATAGAGCAAAGGAGACGAGATTCTCTGGGTGGCATTCCCACATTTCCTTCCAGGGACTCTGGGAAGGAGCCAGACTTGCTCACCAGGGGGATGCGGACGCCCAAATTCACTCGGATGTTGCAAGCATTGTGAGAATCCCAAGAAAACAACCCAAAAAGCGCCGATAAATCTCTGCTCCTGCAAGGCAGAGCTCCGCAGGGCTTCTGCACGGGGCAGGACCATGAGGGGACACTGCAGAGGGCACAGAACCCTGGAGCAGCTCCAGAGGCACTGGGGGGGGGAGCAGGTGACAGAGGGACAGAAGTGGCAGAGGGACACTCAGAGGGGACAAGCCCTCTTAAAAACCCTTTAAAACCCCTCTTTAAAACCCTTTAAAATCCCTTTTTAAATGCCCTTTTAAAAACCCTTTAAAACCTCTTTTTAAAAACCCTTTAAAATCCCTTTTTAAACACTTGTTAAAATCCCTTTTAAAAAACCCTTTAAAACCCCTTTACCCCTTTTTAAAAACCCTTTAAGATACCCTTTTAAAAACCCCTCTTTAAAACCCCTCTTTAAAACCCTTTAAAAACCCCTTTTAAAAACCCCTTTTTTAAAACCCTTTTTAAAAACCCTTTAAGACCCCTTTTAAAAAACCTTTTAAAACCCCTTTTTAAAAGCCCTTTAAACCGCTTTTTAAAAACCCTTTAAAATTCTTTTTAAAAACCCTTTAAACCCGTTTTTTAAAACCCTTTAAACCCTTCTTTAAAAACCCTTTAAACCCCTTTCTAAAAACCCTTTAAACGCCTTTTTAAAAACCCTTTAAAAACCCCTTTTTAAAACCCTCTAAACCTAAAAAGCAGGAGAGGTCCCTGTGCCTCTGCCGCCAGGAAAATGGGAATTCACTGAAAACCTGAGCCTTGGGAGGCAAAACACCAAAATACGAGCGAGTTAAAAGCTCTAAAACAAAAACTAAACCTCCTTCTTCACCTTCTCCTTCATAAGTTCAAGTAATAGCTTATAATTAAACCAAAACTATCATAAATGTTGATTATTTGCCAGGAAAAACTGATTTTTTTTTTCAGGAATTGCAGCAGGGCTGGGGGAAAAGGGAAGTTTGGGAATTACAGAGATTCACATCTCAGAGCTGTGTGAACCTCAGGTGAGGAGAAATTATCTATAAAATCTGGGATAATTTCAGGATATTCCTTCGGGTAGAGCCAACAACACTAAACCAGACCAGTCCAGATCCTAAATGCCAATTATTTCCCAGGAAAAACTCCTGATTTTCTTTCAGGAATTGCAGCAGGGCTGGGAGAAAAGGGAAATTTGGGAATTACAGAGATTCACATCTTGGAGCTGGGTGAGCTTCAGGTGAGGAGAAATTATCTATAAAATCTGGGATAATTTCAGGATATTCGTTCAGGCAGAGCCAACAAATTAAGCAAGACCAGTCCAGATCCTAAATACCAATTATTTCCCAGGAAAAACTCCTGATTTTCTTTCAGGAATTGCAGCAGGGCTGGGAGAAAAGGGAAATTTGGGAATTACAGGGATTCACCAGCTCTGAGCTGTGTACAGAACCTCAGCACTGGTGAGATTATCCATAAAACCTGGGATTTTTCAGGGCAGACATAAATGCTCCACACATTGAGCCAGACCAGTCCAGATCACAAATACTGATTATTTCCCAGGAGAAATTCCTGATATTTTTTCCTCTTCACCAAAAAAAACTGGGATCTGCACAGCACCAGCCTGAGAAGGGAACAATAACACAATTCCAGCAGCACTGCAAGGATAAAATCCTTTAAAATCCACTTAATTCTGGACACGCCAGGGCTGCTTTTCAGGAGGAAAAGTCAGGATTTGGGGATTTTTTGGGTTTTTTGGGGGTTTTTTTGCAGATTCCCTGTGTGGGTTGCAGGAAAATGGGCTGAAAGCTCCTTCAAAAGCTCCTGGAAGGTTTTTATGCTGTTCCTGTGCTGAGAGCTGATATTCCTGAATTCCTGCCTGGAAAAAAGGGATGGGGCTGGTGGGATTTCTGGAGCAAAAGTCTGGAGCACTCAGTATGATTTCAACTCATTGTGCTGATATTCCTGAATTCCTGCCTGGAAAAAGAATGGGGCTGCTGGGGATGGGATTCATGGAGCCCAGGCAAACTCTGGAGCACTCAGTGTGACTTTAACTCATTGTGCTGATATTCCTGAATTCCTGCCTGGAAAATGCAGTGGGATTGGGATCTGGTGGAGATGGGGCTGGTGGTGATTCCAGCTCATTATGCTGATATTCCATGAATTCCTGCATAAAAATGGGATGGGGCTGGTGGGATTCATGGAGCCCAGGTAAAGCCTGGAGCACTCAGTGGCATTCCAGCTCAGTGTGCTGATATTCCTGAATTCCTGCCTGGAAAAAGAATGGGGCTGCTGGGGATGGGATTCATGGAGCCCAGGCCAAGTCTGGAGGACTCAGTGCCATTCCAGCTCATTATGCCGATATTCCATTAATTCCTGCCTGAAAAAAGGGATGGGGCTGCTGGGGGTGGGATTCATGGAGCCCAGGCCAAGTCTGGAGGACTCAGTGCCATTCCAGCTCATTATGCCGATATTCCATTAATTCCTGCCTGAAAAAAGGGATGGGGCTGCTGGGGATGGGGAGCCCAGGCCAAGTCTGGAGCACTCAGTGTGATTTTAGCTCAGTGTGCTGATATTCCTGAATTCCTGCCTGGAAAAAGGCTGGGATTGCTGGGGATGGGATTCATGGAGCCCAGGCCAAGTCTGGAGGACTCAGTGCCATTCCAGCTCATTATGCCGATATTCCATTAATTCCTGCCTGAAAAAAGGGATGGGGCTGCTGGGGGTGGGATTCATGGAGCCCAGGCCAAGTCTGGAGGACTCAGTGCCATTCCAGCTCATTATGCCGATATTCCATTAATTCCTGCCTGAAAAAAGGGATGGGGCTGCTGGGGGTGGGATTCATGGAGCCCAGGCCAAGTCTGGAGGACTCAGTGCCATTCCAGCTCATTATGCCGATATTCCATTAATTCCTGCCTGAAAAAAGGGATGGGGCTGCTGGGGGTGGGATTCATGGAGCCCAGGCCAAGTCTGGAGGACTCAGTGCCATTCCAGCTCATTATGCCGATATTCCATTAATTCCTGCCTGAAAAAAGGGATGGGGCTGCTGGGGGTGGGATTCATGGAGCCCAGGCCAAGTCTGGAGGACTCAGTGCCATTCCAGCTCATTATGCCGATATTCCATTAATTCCTGCCTGAAAAAAGGGATGGGGCTGCTGGGGGTGGGATTCATGGAGCCCAGGCCAAGTCTGGAGGACTCAGTGCCATTCCAGCTCATTATGCCGATATTCCATTAATTCCTGCCTGAAAAAAGGGATGGGGCTGCTGGGGGTGGGATTCATGGAGCCCAGGCCAAGTCTGGAGGACTCAGTGCCATTCCAGCTCATTATGCCGATATTCCATTAATTCCTGCCTGAAAAAAGGGATGGGGCTGCTGGGGGTGGGATTCATGGAGCCCAGGCCAAGTCTGGAGGACTCAGTGCCATTCCAGCTCATTATGCCGATATTCCATTAATTCCTGCCTGAAAAAAGGGATGGGGCTGCTGGGGGTGGGATTCATGGAGCCCAGGCCAAGTCTGGAGGACTCAGTGCCATTCCAGCTCATTATGCCGATATTCCATTAATTCCTGCCTGAAAAAAGGGATGGGGCTGCTGGGGGTGGGATTCATGGAGCCCAGGCCAAGTCTGGAGGACTCAGTGCCATTCCAGCTCATTATGCCGATATTCCATTAATTCCTGCCTGAAACAAGGGATGGGGCTGCTGGGGATGGGGAGCCCAGGCCAAGTCTGGAGCACTCAGTGTGATTTTAGCTCAGTGTGCAGCCCCAGGGGGGTTTTACAGATGCTGGGGATGATTTTTAGATGATTTTTAGATGATTTCGCTCATGATGAGACCCTCAGGAGACACTTCTGAGTGAGGAAAGGAAAATCCCCTCCATGCCAAGGCTGGTCCAGGCTCTCCTTCCCCTCTCCCAGCAGGGCTGACGGGCACAGCCCCGCCGGGCTGTCCCAGGAGGAGCAGGAATTCCCTCGCCAGCCTGGGATAAACCCAGGGCAGCCGCTCATCCACGGGCTGAGCTTCCTCCTCTCCACATCTGCACCACAGAACATTGTCCCTGTGTCACCCCGGGACAGGCTGGGACAGCCTGGCCACCCCTGCTGCAGCGATGCTCCTGCTCTGTGCTCTCCCTGCTCATCCAGAACCACAATTCCCAGATGGGACAGCCTGGCCACCCCTGATCCATCCCAGCAGCTCCAGGCATTGTGCTCTCCCTGCTCATCCAGAACCACAATTCCCAAACTGGGACAGCCTGGCCACCCCTGCTGCAGCGATGCTCCTGCTCTGTGCTCTCCCTGCTCATCCAGACCCACAATTCCCAAACTGGGACAGCCTGGCCACCCCTGCTCCATCCCCACGGATGCTCTGTGCTCTCCATGCTCATCCAGAACCACAATTCCCTGGAACCAGAACTCCCAGCTGGGACAGCCTGGCCACCCCTGCTCCATCCCAGCAGTCTCAGGGATGCTCCTGCTCTCCCTGCTCATCCAGGGGAATCAGAATTCCCAGCTGGGACAGCCTGGCCACCCCTGCTCCATCCCAGCAGTCTCAGGGATGCTCCTGCTCTCCCTGTTCATCCAGGGGAATCAGAATTCCCAGCTGGGACAGCCTGGCCACCCCTGCTCCAGCCCAGCCCCAGGGATGCTCCTGCTCTCCATGCTCATTCAGACCCAGAATTCCCTGGAATCAGAACTCCCAGACTGGGACAGCCTGGCCACCCCTGCTCCAGCCCAGCCCCAGGGATGCTCCTGCTCTCCATGCTCATTCAGACCCAGAATTCCCTGGAATCAGAACTCCCAGACTGGGACAGCCTGGCCACCCCTGCTCCAGCCCAGCCCCAGGGATGCTCCTGCTCTCCATGCTCATTCAGACCCAGAATTCCCTGGAATCAGAACTCCCAGACTGGGACAGCCTGGCCACCCCTGCTCCAGCCCAGCCCCAGGGATGCTCCTGCTCTCCATGCTCATTCAGACCCAGAATTCCCTGGAATCAGAACTCCCAGACTGGGACAGCCTGGCCACCCCTGCTCCAGCCCAGCCCCAGGGATGCTCCTGCTCTCCATGCTCATTCAGACCCAGAATTCCCTGGAATCAGAACTCCCAGACTGGGACAGCCTGGCCACCCCTGCTCCAGCCCAGCCCCAGGGATGCTCCTGCTCTCCATGCTCATTCAGACCCAGAATTCCCTGGAATCAGAACTCCCAGACTGGGACAGCCTGGCCACCCCTGCTCCAGCCCAGCCCCAGGGATGCTCCTGCTCTCCATGCTCATTCAGAACCAGAATTCCCTGGAATCAGAACTCCCAGACTGGGACAGCCTGGCCACCCCTGCTCCAGCCCAGCCCCAGGGATGCTCCTGCTCTCCCAAGGGAACCAGAACTCCCAAACTGAAACAGCCTGGCCACCCCTGCTCTCCCTCCTCATCCAGGGGAATCAGAACTCCCAGGCTGGATCCAGCCCAGCCCTCCTGCTCCAGCCCAGCCCCAGGGATGCTCCTGCTCTCCATGCTCATTCAGAACCAGAATTCCCTGGAATCAGAACTCCCAGACTGGGACAGCCTGGCCACCCCTGCTCCATCCCAGCCCAGCAGCCCCAGGGATGCTCCTGCTCTCCCTGCTCATCCAGGGGAACCAACATTCCCAAACTGAAACAGCCTGGCCACCCCTGCTCCAGGGATGCTCTGTGCTCTCCATGCTCACCCAGAACCAGAATTCCGAAACTGAAACAGCCTGGCCACCCCTGCTCCATCCCCAGGGATGCTCCTGCCCTGTGCTCTCCCTGCTCATCCAGAACCAGAACTCCCAGATGGGACAGCCTAGTCACCCCTGCTCCAGGATGCTCCTGACAAGACTCCCCAGCTGGGACAGCCTGGCCACCCCTGCTCCAGGGATGCTCTGTGCTCTCCATGCTCATCCAGAACCAGAATTCCCAAACTGAAACAGCCTGGCCACCCCTGCTCCATCCCCAGGGATGCTCCTGCTCCATGCTCTCCCTGCTCATCCAGAACCAGAATTCCCAAACTGAAACAGCCTGGCCACCCCTGCTCCATCCCCAGGGATGCTCCTGCTCCATGCTCTCCCTGCTCATCCAGAACCAGAATTCCCAAACTGAAACAGCCTGGCCACCCCTGCTCCATCCCCAGGGATGCTCCTGCTCCATGCTCTCCCTGCTCATCCAGAACCACAATTCCAGAGGCTCAGGGAGGGCAGGGAAGGGACAGAGCTGAGCTCAGATGTGAGAGCACAGCCTGAACCCAGAGCCCCACAGCCCAGGGCCAGCCCAGACACTGGGAAGCCACAAAGGAGCCCAGCACGAGGTGGAGGGAGCAGATCCAGCTGCCAGGTCTGTGTCTGCCCAAACCTCCTGAACTTCCCTAAATCCACCAAAACTCAGTCCTGGCTCTGGCCCCACCAAACCCCTGTGTGCCAGCTCCTGCCTGGGCTGGAAATCTGCGATATCCACAGCCAAACCTCCTTCAGCTTTTTGGGTCATTTCTCCATCCTGTACCAAGGGCACAGCTGTGGCAAACAGGAAAACTCAGAAGATTTTTAGAAAGTTGTAAAACAACTTCCATTTTAGGAGCCCAGAGGGGATAAGGAAGAATCCCGGGACTTGCTTGACTCATATCTGGGTGGCACACAGGAAATAAGTGACAGTTGTGTTCGGCTACTGAATACAATTTTTGGGGGGTTGTTTTGTTACTTTTCCTCCTTTGAGTTCCTTTTGCAAAATGTTTAAGTCCTTTGCTTAAGTGCAAAATGCTTTATAAGGACTAATTGAAGGTCACCAATGCTGTGAGGTGGGAAAAGTTGGTTATTTCATAGCTGAGAGGAACTGGGCAATATCCAAAACTGTGCATGGCAAGCAGAGCACCTGACATTATTGAGAAATCACTGCTGTATCCACCAAAACCAACCTGGAGTTCCTCTGGTTTGCCAGAAGTGTTCATCTGAGTTCCTGTGCTCAGTTTCCCAAGTTCAGCTCCAGAACCCTGCATGCCACAGCAGTTCCTGGGCTCAGTTTCCCAAGTTCAGCCCCAGAACCCTGCATGCCACAGCAGTTCCTGGGCTCAGTTTCCCAAGTTCAGCCCCAGAACCCTGCATGCCACAGCAGTTCCTGGGCTCAGTTTCCCAAGTTCAGCCCCAGAACCCTGCATGCCACAGCAGTTCCTGGGCTCAGTTTCCCAAGTTCAGCCCCAGAACCCTGCATGCCACAGCAGTTCCTGGGCTCAGTTTCCCAAGTTCAGCCCCAGAACCCTGCATGCCACAGGACTGTCAGAATTCCAACCCAGCTCCATTGGAAAATACAGCAGAAAATACCCCAGAGAACATTCCCTGTCCACAGCATCGGGAACCAAGAATTCCAGGCTGGGATGGAATTCCCAGAGCAGCTGGAGCTGCCCCTGATCCCTGGGGTGTCCAATCCAGGTTGGATCCACCTGGGACAGTGCAAGGTGGGGGAACAGGATCATCCTTAAGGTCCCTTCCCACTCAAACCACTCCAGGATTCCCTGATCTGCCAAACATCCCAGACATAAAACCCTAATAAATATAACACACACAATCCTAAAAATTAATAAACATCTAACATAATCCTAATAAATATATACACATAATCCTAAAAAAAACCCCAAAAAGAGGAGCTGGAGCTGCTGTGTCCCAGCGGGGCACAGGGAGGTGCCAGGCAGGGAATGGTCATGGAAAACAGCCAGGCAGGAATTAGGGAGCTCAGCTCAATTCCAGCCCTGCCTTAATCCGCTCAGGAGCTGCCCACGACCTCACTGAGCCTCCTTTCACTGCTCTGATCCCCATTTTCTGTTCCAGAGTTTCACATCTCCATGATTTTGGCTAAAATCCCGGCCTGGCCGATCCATTCCCAGGTACAACATTCCTGATTTTCCTGCAGGGCACCAAACAGGATTGATAAAGAGCACCAAGGAACAGCCTGGAAAGCAAACACACACCTGGGAGGGAACAAAACCCGGGGAGGAGCTGTTTGCAGGACACAAAAAGCAGGGAATCGGGCAGGGAAGTACAGGAATCACCTGGAAATCGTTTCCAGGGGACATAAAAATCACAGAATCAGGCAGGGAATTACAAGAATCACCTGGAAATCATCGCCAGGGGACAAAAAACATCAGGGAATCAGGCAGGGGATTACAAGAATCACCTGGAAATCATTTGAAGATGACAAAAAAAAGCCACAGAAAGAGGGAATTAGGGAAGTAGGGAATTACAAGAATCACATGAAAATAATTTGATGAGGACACACAAAGAAAAAAAGTGAGGGAATCAAGCAAGGAATTAAGGAATTACAAGAATCACCTGGAAATCATTTAAAGAGGACAAAAAGGCCAAAGAATCAAGCAAGGGATTACAAGGATCACCTGGAAATTGTTTCCAGGGGACACAAAAGTCACAGAATCAACCATGGAATAACAAGAATCTTCTGGAAATCATTGCCAGGGGACACAAAAGGCAGGGAATCAGGCAGGGAATTATAAGAATCACTTGGAAATCATTAGAAGATGACCAAAAAGCCAGAGAACCAAGCAAGGAATAAGAGGAATCAGCTGGAAATAAATGCTGAGCATTGCCAGGGACAGGGACAGGAGGCACAGCTGAGCTGCCAGGGCAATGAAAGGGACAAATCCTGAGCAACTGAGGCGGTTCCTGCTGCGACCGAGGCGGTTCCTGAGGAACTGAGGCGGTTCCCGAGCGACCGAGGCGGTTCCTGAGCGACCGAGGCGGTTCCTGAGCGACCGAGGCGGTTCCCGAGCGACCAAGGCGGTTCCT
>NW_005054655.1:285209-286393 GCF_000277835.1 Geospiza fortis | reverse complement strand
GGAACAGAGGCTGTTCCTGCTGCCAAAGCAGCTCCCAGTGTGAAAAGCAGGAGGGCTTTGCAGCCTGATGGGATTTTAAAGCACGGAGAAGACACAAAACCGCGGTGAGCACACCTGGGTGGCTCCCAGGGCTGCTCTAGCTCATCAAATGCTGATTAAAAACCGCTGGAATTTATCAAAGGATGCTCAAAAATCCTCTCCAGGGCTCGCACAGCTCAAGGTGATGAAGCAGAGAGGATTAAAAGTGACTTAATCCAGGCTAGGCTTGAGCCAGGAGGTGACACCAGGGGTACAAGGGCACTGCAGAGGAGCGAGGACAGCAAAACATCCCCAGGGGAGCAATAAAAACTGCTTTGAAATGATTTAAATGGCTGTAAAATGACTTAAACTGCTTTTAAATGACTTAAACTGCTTTAAAATTCTTTAAACTGCTTTTAAATGATTTTAAATTCAGATATTATGGGGCCAGGCCTCAGATTGCAGGGAGATGGGTGAGGTTGTACCCCCGTGCTATGGGGTGCCCTAAGGAAACCCCACTGTCACCCATCTCTAGCACGTCACAGGTCAGCACGGATTAAAAATAATACAAACGTTTTTTGCAATATATAACATGAAAATAAATTCAAACCCCAGCTCAAGGGGACAGAAAGAGCAACAAATTTTAATTAAAAATAATAAAAATGAGAGCACTGGGGTATCACAGTTAGCCAAGAGCTGGTTTTAAGGTAGAAAGTTTCTCTTCCCCTAAAAGTTCTTCAAATATTTGTATTACAAACATTTTTGTAATATATAATACTACAAATATTTTAAATATATCAATATATACCGATATAAAATATATCCTTATATATAATTATATAAAATATCTATGAATATATAAATATATATATTTATATATATATAAATCTCTAAATACAGACCCCAGCTCAAGGGGACAGAACGAGCAACAAATTTTAATTAAACATAATAAAAATGAGAGCACTGGGGTATCACAGTTAGCCAAGAGCTGGTTTTAAGGTAGAAAATTTCTCTTCCTTTAAAAGCTTTTCAAACATTTTTCTTACAAACATTTTTTGTAATATATAATAAAAAATATTTTAAATATATCAATATATACCTATATAAAATATATACTTCTATATAATTGTATAGAAAATATATAATATATAAAAATATATAATAAT